>NW_020264312.1:0-2230 GCF_003255815.1 Theropithecus gelada | reverse complement strand
GCGAAAGGCTTCTTGACGGGAAAGCTGTAGCTCTGTGACATGATTTCGCAGAACACAAAGAAGTTTCACAGAAAGTTTCTTTCTCTTTGTTATCGCAGGATATTTCCTTTGGCCCGATAGTCTTCAAAGGGATCCGAAATATCTGCTCTCAGATTCCACAGAAATATGGCTAGCAAAGAGATCCACGAAATACAGATATAACTCTGCGAGATGAATTAGCAGAACACTAAGCAGTTTCTGAGAAAGCTTCTTTCCAGATTTCATCTGAGGATATTTCCTTTTTCACCATAGCCCTCTATGGGCTTCCAAATATCACTTTGCCAATTTCACTAGAACTATCTTAGCGAAAGGCTTTTTGACGGGAAGGCTGTAACTCTGCGAGATGATTTCACAGAACACAAAGAAGTTTCTCAGAAAGCTTCTTTCTCTTTGTTTTCGGAGGATATTTCCTTTGGCCCTGTAATCTTCAAAGGGATCCGAAGTATCTGTTCTCAGATTCCACAGAAATAAGGGTAGCAAAGAGATTCACAAAAGACAGATGTAACTCTGTGAGATGAATTAACAGAACACTAAGCAGTTTCTCAGAAAGCTTCTTTCCAGATTTCATCTGAGGATATTTCCTTTTTCACCTTAGCCCTCTATGAGCTTCCAAATATCACTTTGCCAATTCCACAAGAACTGTCTTAGCGAAAGGCTTCTTGACGGGAAAGCTGTAACTCTGTGAGGTGATTTCCCAGAACACAAAGAAGTTTCTCAGAAAGCTTCTTTCTCTTTGTTATCGGAGGATATTTCCTTTGGCCCTATAGTCTTCAAAGTGATCGTAATATCTGTTCTCAGATTCCAGAGAAATAAGGCTAGCAAGAAAATTCACGAAATACAGATGTAACTCTGTGAGTGGAAGTTACACATCACAGAGCAGTCTCTCAGAAAGCTTCTTTCCAGATTTCATCTGAGGATATTTCCTTTTTCACCATCGCCCTCCAAGGGCTTCCAAATATGACTTTGCCAATTCCACAAGAACTGTCTTAGTGAAAGGCTTCTGGACGGGAAAGCTATAACTCTGTGAGATGATTTCACAGAACACAAAGAAGTTTCTCAGAAAGCTTTCTCTTTGTTATCAGAGGATAGTTCCTTTGGCCCTATAGTCTTCAAAGGTATCCGCAATATCTGTTCTCAGATTCCACAGAAATAAGGCTAGCAAAGAGATCCACGAAGTACAGATGTAACTCTGTGAGATGAATTAGCAGAACACTAAGCGGTTTCTCAGAAAGCTTATGTCCAGATTTCATCTGAGGATATTTCCTTTTTCACCATAGCCCTCTATGGGCTTCCAAATATCACTTTACGAATTCCACAAGAACTGTCTTAGCGAAAGGCTTCTTGACGGGAAAGCTGTAACTCTGTGAGATGATTTCAGAGAACACAAAGAAGTTTCTCAGAAGTCTTCTTTCTCTTTGTTATCAGAGGATATTTTCTTTGGTCCTATAGTCTTCAAACGGATCCGAAATATCTCTTCTCAGATTCCACAGAAATAAGGCTAGCAAAGAGATCCACGAAATACAGATGTAACTCAGTGTGTGGAAGTCACACATCACACAGCAGATTCTCAGAAAGCTTCTTTCCAGATTTCATCTGCGGATATTTCCTTTTTCACCATTGCCCTCTATGGGCTTCCAAATATCACTTTGCCAATGCCACAAGAACTGTGTTAGCGAAAGGCTTCTTGAGGGGAAAGCTGTAACACTGTGAGATGATTTCACAGACCACAAAGAAGATTCTCAGAAAGCTTCTTTCTCTTTGTTAACGGAGGATATTTCCTTTGGCCCTATAGTCTTCAAAGGGATCCGAAATATCTGTTCTCAGATTCCACAGAAAGAAGGCTAGCAAGGAGATTCACGAAATACAGATGTAACTCTGTGAGATGAATTAACAGAACACTAAGCAGTTTCTCAGAAAGCTTCTTTCCAGATTTCATGTGAGGATATTTCCTTTTTCACCATAGCCCTCTATGGGCTTCCAAATATCACTTTGCCAATTCCAAAAGAACTGTCTTAGCGAAAATCTTCTTGAGAGAAAAGCTGTAACTCTGTGAGATGATTTCACAGAACACAAAGAAGTTTCTCAGAAGGCTTCTTTCTGTTGGTTATCGGAGGATATTTCCTTTGGCCCTGTAGTCTTCAAAGGTATCCGAAATATCAGTTCTCAGATTCCACAGAAATAAGGCTAGCAA
>NW_020264311.1:0-2231 GCF_003255815.1 Theropithecus gelada | reverse complement strand
GTCAGAACTTCCAACACTATGTTGAATAGGAGTGGTGAGAGAGGGCATCCATGTCTTGTGCTAGATTTCAAAGGCAATTCTTCCATTTTTTTCCCATTCAGTATGATATTGGTTGTGGGATTCTCATAAATGACTAGAACTGCATCGCGTGCCCTCATGGACTCTCATCCCTGATAGGGTAATAAGACTCCATTGATGAGGCCAACCAGTTTATCATATAAGTTACTAAAGTCTGATACGAAGGTTTTAAAAAGTAATTGGAATCTGTTCCTCTATTTTCACCAGAGAATACAGATCCTACAATGATACCTTCATTGTCTTTTCTGCTTGACTTTGCCTCTTCACCTTGTTCTGTCCTCCAAGGAATCTCTTTCAGCTCCCTCAGGTGCATTCAAGTGTTTTATTTAACTGACAATTTCTAAATTGGTGAAAGGCATTCGACTAAAGTGTCTATATTCCTTGGTTCCTATTCCTGGGTCCATATTCCTAGGACCTTATTCCTAGGTCCATAGTCCTAGAAAGACATTTTGATCCTGAGTCTCAGTGTGACCTTCTGAATTTTCCTGATCCTCCTCCAGATGAGATGCTGGTCTGTGTGTTCTTGCCCCTTCCCCTGGGGTAGAGTCCTCCTGTTTTCCCCAGGTGTTCCCTCCCACAGCTCCAGTGTTCTCCATCGGTGTCATCACCTTTCAGATCTGCTATCCTGCCCTGCAGATTAAGGCTCTGATTCCGTAAGAAGAGAGGGGAGCTGCTTCTTAAGAGTACTTTGGTTGGGACCTGTGTTCCCATCTCAATTCCTGAGAGGTTGCACCAGTGCCCTAGCATTCTGGTTTACATGACTTGGCGTTTGCAGAGTAATTCCTTACTTCTGTAGTGGGTTTAAGGTAGGTAGGTCTGTGTGCATTTCAGAAGTGTAGACTCTCATTCTGTCCCAGACAGACAAGTTGGAAAAGGAGGAATTTTGTGACTCTCCCCATTCTAGTGGAAAGGGATTAAAGAGGACAAAAAAAGCTCTTTTTCATGTGGTCCGTGAGAATGTCACACTACAACACTCTTACCACACTCAACTTCCAGCAACCCAATATGTGTTCATATTTTTATCTTGTAATAGTCTGCATTTTAAATGCCAGTCTGTGCCTCAAATGGCTTTGTTACTCCAAGAGCTTGCCTCTCCGTAGATTTCAGATTTGTTATTTTTCTTAAAATTGCAATTATCTGAAGTATAAATAAAATTTGCAAATTTCTATCTCTGTCTTTAGCTGTTATAGTTCATGTTGTTGTGAAAAATAAGAAAAATCTATCTCTCATCTATGTACATTTCTGAGTAGCAGATTTGTTAAGTAAGACTCCAAATAATAAAATAATCCAAATATTGTTCAGCTGCTTAATAGAAAAACAAATAATGGTGAGCTTGTTCACTGTAATACTGCCCATTATGTGTAATAAATAAATGTCTGATACACATGACAACAAGGTTAAATATGTAAGTATTTATGTTGAGTAAAAGAAGGCAAACAAATGAGATTATATACTATATTTTTTTATTTTTTAACATCTGAAAAATGAAAATGTATCTGAAGCATAAAGAAGATCAGTAGTTAACTGGGGAAATGCTAGAAGAAGGAAAGAGGGAAGGAGGAGGAATACAGCAGAACAAGAGAAATTGTTGAGAATAATGCACTTGTCCACTTTCTTGATAATGATGACACTTACATCATGTTTATTAATTGTACACTTTACATATGTGAAGTTTATTATCTTTAAGTTAAACCTCATAATGTTTATTACAAGGAAACAAATGGAAACTTAGACAAGAAAGGAGTGATAGGAAGATAGGAAAATATATTAAAGGTCAGAAATACCTGAATTCATCTGCCTGAAAACCCTTGTTCTTTCCATATTGTCTGGTGAGTGCTGGAGTGCAGCAAAATCACTCATGTTCTCAATACTGGAAGTGGGTTCTGCAGTCCACACTAGGCACATCCAGCTCTGTCCTAGATTTGGTTTAGGGAGATGTCAGAGCTAGCAATGAGGAGCACAGGGCCAAATGCTGGAGCTCACTTATTGCAGACATGAACTCCTAGACACATACTTAGCCCCTCGATTTGTGGGTTCAGGTCCACATCCGTAAATGAAGAAACTGTTGACTCCTACAGAGTATAATTTGCACAAATATCTAAAAATGAAATATGGTGATCAATGTAAAGTGTTTATCACAGCACAATTTCATA
>NW_020264310.1:0-2231 GCF_003255815.1 Theropithecus gelada | reverse complement strand
TAGCCGGGCGAGGTGGCGGGCGCCTGTAGTCCCAGCTACTCGGGAGGCTGAGGCAGGAGAATGGCGTGAACCCGGGAGGCGGAGCTTGCAGTGAGCTGAGATCCGGCCACTGCACTCCAGCCTGGGAGACAGAGCGAGACTCCGTCTCAAAAAAAAAAAAAAAAAAAAAAAAAAAAAAGAAAACTTATGTCCACACAAAAACCTACACACAATTGTGTATAGCATCTTTATTTGTGATCACCACAACATGGAAGCAACCAAGATGTCCTGAAATAGGTAAACGGATAAACAAACAGTGGCAATTCATAAAATGGAGTATTATTTAGCAATAAAACGAAATGAGTTGGTTAGGCGTGGTGGCTCATGCCTGTAATCCCAGCACTTTGGGAGGTCGAGGCAGGCGGATCACTTGACGCCAGGAGTTCGAGACCAGCCTGGTCAACATTGGGAAACCCTGTCTTCGCTAAAAATACAAAAATTAGCTAGGCACGGTGGCAGGCACCTGTAATTCCAGCTACTTGGGAGGCTGAGGCAGAAGAATCACTTGAACCTGGGAGGCAGAGGTTGCAGTGAGCCGAGATCATGCCATTGGACTCCAGTCTAGGTGACAAGAGTGAAACTCCATCTCAAAAATTTAAAAAATTAAAAGCAAACAAACAAAAAGTAATTATCATGCCATGAAAAGACATGGAGGAACCTTAAGCACACACATAAATGAAAGAAGCCAGGCTGGGCGCAGTAGCTCACACCTATAATCTCAGCACTTTGGGAGGCTGAGGCCAGAGGATCACTTGAGGTCAGGAGTTCGAGACCAGCCTGGCAAACATGGTGAAACCCTGTCTATACTAAAAATACAAAAATTAGCCAGGTGTGGTGACTCGCACCTGTTATTCCAGCTATTTGGGAGGCTGAGGCAGGAGAATCACTTGAACCTGGGAGGCAGAGGTTGCAGTGAGCTGAGATCGCACCATTGCACTCCAGCCTGGGCAACAAGAGCAAAACTCCATCTCAAAAATAATAATAATAATAATAATAATAAATGTTGAATGAAATTCAGCACACAGGTTTAATAGCGGATTAAGTACAACCTAAAAATAAAATCTACTGTTTATTTTTTAAAAACCATGTTGATAATTTTTCTGAGCCTAGACTTGAAATCCTTTTTACATTTAGACAAAATGTATTATTTGCAAGGCTTGAAAATACACAGCATTCTTCAGTAACATAGCTACTGTCTGTGTTGACGAACAGCTGCACTTTGACTTCTTTGGAACTTGATCAGGACTTGGTCACATTTCAGAAAATCACATCCTAGCATAAAGAAAAGACAAATATTTAAGGTGATGGACATCTTAGTTGTCCTAGTCTGATCTTTACACATGATATGAATAGATTAAATGATCACATACACCCTGAAAATATGTACATCTATTATATATCAATTAAATAAATAAATAGGGCTGGGCGCGGTGGCTCACGCCTGTAATCCCAGCACTTTGGGAGGCCGAGGCAGGTGGATCACGAGGTCAGCAGTTCGAGACCAGCCTGACTAACATAGTGAAACCCTGTCTCCACTAAAAATACAAAAAAATTAGCTGAGCATGGTGGCGGGAGCCTGTAATCCTAGTGACTAGGGAGGCTGAGGCAGGAGAATCGCTTGAAATTGGAAGGCAGAGGTTGCAGTAAGCCGAGATTGTGCCACTGCACTCTAGCCTGGGCAATAAGAGCAAAACTACGTCTCAATAAATAAATAAATAAGTAAATAAATAAATAAAACAAAAGAAAATAAATACGAATAAAATTTAAAACATAAATGACTAAAAAAATTTGTTTTTAGGCCGGGCACTATGGCTCATGCCTGTAATCCCAGCACTTTGGGAGGCTAAGGTGGGTGGATCACAAGGTCAGGAGTTCAAGACCAGCCTGGCCAAGATGGTGAAACCTCGTTTTTACTAAAAAATACAAAAATTAGCTGGGCATGGTGGCTCATGCCTATAATCCCAGCTACTTGGGAAGGCTGAGGCAGGAGAATCACTTGAACCTGGGAGGCGGAGGTTGCAGTGAGCTGAGATTGTACCAGTGCGCTCTAGCCCAGGCGACAGAGGAAGACTCTGTCTCAAAAAAAAAAAAAAAAAAGGCCGGGCGCGGTGGCTCAAGCCTGTAATCCCAGCACTTTGGGAGGCCGAGATGGGCGGATCACGAGGTCAGGAGATCGAGACCATCCTGGCTAA
>NW_020264309.1:0-2232 GCF_003255815.1 Theropithecus gelada | reverse complement strand
CAGGCACTCCTGGGTCTCATCCCTAGAATATATAGCTTCTAAGTCACCAGGAATGTGTGCAGAGATTGTTTCAGCAATATGGCTCTGTCTTATCCAGAAATCTGCTATTTACTGTCAGCAGATGTACTACTTGTCCCACACAAGGCACCATTTTGCACTAGCAAAGCTGTGGGCTTTTTCTGTTTATTTTTTATAAAATTCTCCATGTTTAACTGGAAACACTGAAGAAGTTTACTCCACTCCTTGGCTTTACTCAAGTACACCCCCTTTGGCAGCAAGCTGCTAGTTTTGTTTGCTATGCTCATATTGGTAAAGCTTCAGTTCTGTAATTCACGCTGACTGAGCTGGGGGTAGAAGGGTGCTGTCACAGGCAACAGGCTACAGACTTTTTTCTGTCCTTCCTCAAAACACTAGTACTTCTTTTTTCTTTAAAGAATATACATCTTTAATTATTTTATGCTTTGCTAATTTTCAGTGCTGAAATAGCTTTAATTTTTAGCTTTACATTTGTATGTGTGTTCGTTGTTGATTTTTGCAGAGAAGATGTATTAAACTCTTTGTGATGCCATAAACAGAGATGCCTTCTCAAACACATTTAAATGAACATAATAGCCACACTGAAGTGGAATAAGGTTAAGGACTAACACAAGTAATTTTGTATTGGAGAAATTGAACTCTGCACCCTCAGTTTAAAGGGAAACCAAGGTCTTCACAAATAGAGAACCGTGATCCCCAGATTTCACAGTCATGAAGGAACACACTATCAATTTTTAAGTTGCCTTCTTAGAACTGAGCAAATTAGTGATTACACTCGACATAATGAGAGCTATGACTGTCTTTAATCGAGATGAGAATCAGACATAGGAAAAGGTGCAAAATAGGAGGAAAGTTGCGGACTTTTTAAAAAAACACCTTTTTCTTATATTTTTAGTTTCTCGTGTGTTTGTATGAGTTTTTAATTTATTTGGAAATATTTTTAAACTTAAAATTTTTAAAATATAGGAAAGATGCTTCACATAGACTCCTCCTCCACCTTGCTCTAATGTCAGCATCATGCATAATCACAGTGTAAGTATCACAACTGTGTGATGAACATAGATATAATGTTATTAGTTAACTCCTTTAAAATACCATATGGATTTCACTGATTTTCCCATTAATGTAATTTTTTTTATATCACAAGATAAAATTCAAGTTTCTTTATTTTATTTGCTCATCTTGCCCTTAATATCTTTAAATCATTGACAGTTTTTCACTTTTGTTTCTCCTTCACGTCCTTGAAATTTTTGAAGGTTACTGCCAGTTATGTTGAAGAATGGCCTCCCAATTGAGTTTGTATGGTTTACTCTTGATTTAATTCACAGCATTAATTTTTGGCAAGAATAATACAGATAAGATATATCCTCAGTGCTTCATAGCAGATGTTACATAATGTCAACGTGTCTTATAGGTGGTAATAAATGAATATGATCAATGAAATCCTTTTAGGAAAGAAGCCTTGGAGAAAAATAATGAAAACAACTGCTTCTATCCCTCCTTCTACTTGGTCATTTGCAGACGTCATTAGGAATAGTCTATTTCTTCCTTTTCTAGTATGTACTTTATTTTTACAGACTTTAATCCTTTTACAAACTACTGAACCTTAAAGAAAATTGAAGAAATAATTTAGATCACTTTTCAATGGCCGAAGTTTTCACAATAACCATTTGCCACTGAAATGTTGATAGCCTGAAGAAAGAGAAAGAATGGGATTTATTCAACCATGGTAGTATCTTCGCATGAACAGCTTTTACTGAGTTAACTATTTGCATAAATAAATAGAATTTTCTACTACTTAGAATATTGTAGAATTCGAATGGAGCGGTGCAACATACACTGAACTATTTCTACTGGGAAAGTGAAGAACCACTGGGGCTATTTAAGGATTCATACAGTGAGACATTATTTCTGGAAACCTGGGATTCTGGTGCCTCAGTTGAAGAGAGTCCAAGAATCAAAGTGCAAATTGTTCAAGGACTTTTTTTTTAGAACCACAAAATGTCCAAATAGAGCAGAGATGCTAAAACTGAGTGGCCACCACACTAGCTGTCAGTAAAGGAAGCAGCTGGTATAATCTAGTAAACACTGATGGTTTTGTTGAGGTTTTTGTTTCAGGTTGAATCGCTGTGTTAGGCCAGTTACTACTCTGCTGACAGAAATAAACTGCAACATCTTCAGGCTCCAGGCTGCTGA
>NW_020264308.1:0-2232 GCF_003255815.1 Theropithecus gelada | reverse complement strand
TCAGCTTTCCGCTGATACGTTGATTCCAGGAGACTCCTTGAGTTCTGCGTGTTCAGCTGGCCTCCGGTGGCCCCATTATTATTTTCTGCCAGGTAAAAGTCAGTCACCTGCACACAGATCTCATCACTCACGATATGCTGCAGCTGGAATCAAACAAAAGCAAGCTGTTAGTGAACACACAAAACATTTCTCCATTATACAGTCAACTCAGAAAAGATTTTAATTTCTTTTGCTAGCAATTTTAGAAATTAATCATACAAACCACTGTATCATTTTCTTGGAGAATAATCAAGCCAAGATTTTCAACCATCTCAGTGGTCCATTGTAAAATTTTCATATCTATTTAAAATCAAAACCAGAGAGAATTTAGGTTAACGTACTTTTGTTGTTGTTTTTTGAGACAGAGTCTCACTCAGTCACCAGGTTGGAGTGCAGTGGCTTGATCTTCACTCACTGCAACCTCTGAATCCTTGGTTCAAGTGATTCTCCTGCTTCAGCCTCCTGAGTAGCTGGAATTACGGGCACGCACCACCACCCTCAGCTAATTTTTGTATTTTTAGTAGAAACGGGGTTTCACCATGCTTGCCAGAATGGTCTCTATCTCCTGACCTCGTGATCTGCCTGCCTCGGCCTCCCAAAGTGCTGGAATTACAGATGTGAGCCACAGAGCCTGGCCTAAGGTACTGTTTATTTAAAATTCTAAGGATCTTTAGATAATTTTCCATGGATCATATTTTTATTACAGTTTAAAATCATTTATAATTTGCTTTCACACATGTTCTCCCTCATTTGATCCTCACAACTGCCCTGGGAAGCAAGTTGGAGACAGAGTAGGGGACTGTTAGGAGACAGATTTACACAATGCATAAGAAAGCTCACTGTGAGCTGGGTGAGGAAGGGAGCCTTGGAGAATCATGAATGCAGTATCTATGTCTATATCCCCAGCCCAACTACAACGCCTGAAATTCATTAGGTATTTAAGAAATAGCTGCTGAATTATTGCCTAGTGGTTCTCAGTTGAAGAAGCACACTTGGGACTAACAGTCAAGCTTCCTGACTCCTAGCCCAATACTTTTACAAACACACCACCTATTTTTCTATATATGATAGAAAGTATAGTGCTTAAGTTGTACATAATGTTAACTCACTTTCAATACAGGTCAATAATGATTAACTGTCAGTAGCTTTTGTGACAAACTTAGTAAACTAGAAAGTTGAACCTTTCAGTGTTCCCATTCTCATGTCATATGCTATTTCTGTTTTGAAATAAAAATCCTTCCAAATGAAACTTTATCCATCAAAATGACAGAGAAGTGAAAATAGATACAAGAAGAAAGCAAAGCATTAATTTCAACATCGATTTGTCTATTTTGTTTTAAAAGTATAACCACCAAGCCATTCTATTTTTAGGAAGATACATTCTTTTTGAAGTGTTAGAAACCATGATGACTGTTCTTAACTTTATGTCCTAAATGACCAGTATGTGTATTAGTAGATAACTGGACACACTCAGAAGGGTGACTGAGTGTGGCAGAAAGGGCAGTATGTCCAGCCACTGCAGATGGATAAATGACCATGAGTCCAGATAATGGATTCTGATACAACCATTCAAATAATGCTCATGAGTACTTGATAACATAGGGAAAAGCTTAAGATACAGTGTTTTAGAAAAAAGGAAAGGTGAAAAAAATAGATGGAAAGCATGACTTCAATCTTGCATACAGATGCTTCCACCTTTTTGTTTGTTTGTTTGTTCAATTGCTTTTGAGACAGGATCTCACTCTGTCGACCAGGCTGGAGTACAGTGACATCATGATCTCAGCTCACTGCGGCCTCTATTTCCTGGGCTCAAGCAATGCTCCCACCCTGGCCTCCTAAGTACCTGGGACTACAGGTATGTGCCATCATGCCCAGCTAACTTTTTGTATTATTAGTAGAGACGGGATTTTGCCCTGTTGCCCAGTCTGGTCTCAAACTCCTGAACTCAAGTGATCTGCCTGCTTCGGCCTCCTAAAGTGCTGGGATTATAGGCATGAACCACCACCTCTACTTTCTACTTTCTTGTTGAAGTAGACTGTATTACTGATGCCCCACCCGCACCCTCTTTTTGGATATCTGGCCCCTCCTCGAGTCTCCAGAAAGGGCAGCACTACAAATCCAGGGACAACTAGGGAACTCCCACCCCCACTGCTAGGCAGATCAGATTCTGTCTCCTGCTCATTGGAAATGACA
>NW_020264307.1:0-2233 GCF_003255815.1 Theropithecus gelada | reverse complement strand
AATATCACTTTGCCAATTCCACAAGAACTGTCTTAGCGAATGGCTTCATGAGGGGAAAGCTGTAACTCTGTGAGATGATTTCACAGAACACAAAGAAGTTTCTCAGAAAGCTTCTTTCACTTTCTGATCGGAGGATATTTCCTTTGGCCCTATAGTCTTCAAAGGGATCCGAAATATCTGTTCTCAGCTTCCACAGAAATAAGGCTAGCAAAGAGATCCTCGAAATACAGATGTAACTCTGTGAGAGGAAGTCACACATCAAAGAGCAGTTTCTCAGAAAGCTTCTTTGCAGATTTCATGAGAGGATATTTCCTTTTTCACCATAGCCCTCTAGGGGCTTTCAAATATCTCTTTGCCAATTCCTCAAGAAGTGTCTCAGCGAAAGGCTTCTTGAGGGGAAAGCTGTAATTCTGTGAGATCATTTCACAGAACACAAAGAAGTTTCTCAGAAAGCTTCTTTGTCTTTGTTATCGGAGGATATTTCCTTTGGCCCTATAGTCTTCAAAGGGATCCGAAATATCTGTTCTCAGATTCCACAGAAATAAGGCTAGCAAAGAGATCCACGAAATACAGATGTAACTCTCTGAGTGGAAGTCACACATCACAGAGCAGTTTCTCAGAAAGCTTCTTTCCAGATTTCATCTGAGGATATTTCCTTTTTCACCATAGCCCTCCATGGGCTTCAAAATTTCACTTTGCCAATTCCACAGGAACTGTCTTAACGAAAGGCTTCTTGAGGAGAAAGCTGTAACTTTGTGAGATGATTTCACAGAACACAAAGAAGTTTCTCAGAAAGCTTCTTTCTCTTTGTTATCGGAGGATATTTCCTTTGGCCCTATAGTTCTCAAAGGGATCCGAAATATCAGTTCTCAGTTTCCACAGAAATAAGGCTAGCAAAGAGATCCACGAAATACAGATGTAACTCTGTGAGATGAATTAACAGAACACTAGGCAGTTTCTCAGAAAGCTTCTTTCCAGANAGCTTCTTTCCAGATTTCATCTGAGGATATTTCCTTTTTCACCATAGCCCTCTATGGGCTTCCAAATATCACTTTGCCAATTCCACAAGAACTGTCTTATCGAAAGCTTCTTGAGGGGAAAGCTGTTACTCTGTGAGAAGATTTCACGGAACACAAAGAAGTTTGTCAGAAACCTTCTTTCTCTTTGTTATTGGAGGATATTTCATTTGGCCCTGTAGTATTCAAAGGGACCAGAAATATCTGTTCTCAAATTCCACAGAAATAAGGCTGGCTAAGAGACCCACGAAATACAGATGTAACTCTGTGAGTGGAAGTCCCAAATCACAGAGCAGTTTGTTAGAAAGCTTCTTTCCAGATTTCATCTGAGGATATTTCCTTTTTCACCATAGCCCTCCATGGGCTTCAAAATATCACTTTGCCAATTCCACAGGAACTGTCTTCACGAAAGGCTTCTTGAGGAGAAAGCTGTAACTCTGTGAGATGATTTCACAGAACACAAAGAAGTTTCTCAGAAAGCTTCTTTCTCTTTCTTAGCGGAGGATATTTCCTTCGGCCCTATGGTCTTCAAAGGGATACGAAATATCTGTTCTCAGATTCCACAGAAATAAGGCTAGCAAAGAGATCCACGAAATACAGATGTAACTCTGTGAGATGAATCAACAGAACACAAAGCAGTTTCTCAGAAAGCTTCTTTCCAGATTTCATCTGAGGATATTTCCTTTTTCACCATAGCCCTCTATGGCCTTCCAAATATCACTTTGCCAATTCGACAAGAACTGTCTTAGCGGAAGGCTTCTTGAGGGGAAAGCTGTAACTCTGTGAGATGATTTCACAGAACACAAAGAAGTTTCTTAGAAAGCTTCTTGCTCTTTGTTATCGGGGGATATTTCCTTTGGCCCTATAGTCTTCAAAGGGATCCGCAATATCTGTTCTCAGATTCCACAGAAATACGGCTAGCAAAGAGATCCACGAAATACAGATGTAACTCTCTGAGTGGAACTCACACATCACAGAGCAGTTTCTCAGAAAGCTTCTTTCCAGATTTCATCTGAGGATATTTCCTTTTTGACCATAGCCCTCTATGGGCTTCAAAATATCACTTTGCCAATTCCACAGGAACTGTCTTAGCGAAAGGCTTCTTGAGGAGAAAGCTGTAACCCTGTGAGATGATTTCACAGAACACAAAGAAGTTTCTCAGAAAGCTTCTTTCTCTTTCTTATCGGAGGATATTTCCTTCGGCCCTATGGTCTTCA
>NW_020264306.1:0-2232 GCF_003255815.1 Theropithecus gelada | reverse complement strand
AAAAATTGCCTAATCAAATCGCTTTTCACTTACAAAAATGTGAATCTCATACTTTATTCAGCCCATCTAGCTTAACACAATGCCAATAACTTTGGTTTGATGCTGTAGCCCGAAATGGTTAGCTCGAATTGAGAAACAAGTTTTTTTTTTTTCTCAAAAACTGGCTATTCGGTGGGCATTCTATAATAAACTTAACATCTTTTGTTGTGGTATTCAATGAGATGTGATAGAAGTGATTTGGACACCACTGTGATTCCATATAGCACTCTATTATGTGCTTCCAAATTTTTTTCTTTTTAGCAGTCCTATTCTGTTTTCCATTTATATTTGCTATTCCATCACTGGGTATTCCTTCCTACTCTTTTCTTGTTTCATATGTTTTGATGAATGATGTGCATTTCCAATTCCGTAAAAGTTTAATTCAGTTTTATGTGTGGTAAAATGTAACATCAGATCCTTTGCAAGGTGGAATTACCTTGCACAGCAAATTGAACATTGTATAATTGAAAACCTGGAGAGATGCCAGTGAGCCAAGCATCCAATGGCCTATTTTTAGCCAAGGTCATTTTCATGGCATCCTGGTCCTCTCTGTCACGTGGCTCCTTACAATTCTCTGTGGTTTTCTTCAAATGTAAGTAGTTCTTGTTAAGGATCCTTGTAGTGAACTTTGAAATTCTTTTCTCTTTCATTTCTATAAAAAACAGGTATATTTTAATTTGGAAAACTCTGTTTAGGAATTACAATCAAGTAACTACCAGGGTGCCAGCACTGGTGTAAAACACCGAACCTGTAAAGCTCCCCCGGGCTGCTGCCCATTCAGTTTCCCCAGAAGGAGACTCCATCCTGAACCTGTGATTTTTATTCTTCTGTATTTCTTTAAAGATTTGTGCAATAAGTGTGTGTGTATATATATATGTGTATGTGTATATATATGTGTGTGTGTGTGTGTGTGTGTATGCCCAAGCCAAGTATCAGTTAGTTTTGCAGGTTTTTAAGCTTCCTGTAAAGCAAATTCCTACTGCATTTATTTTCCCATGATGCACATTACGTATAGGAGTTATCTGTGGTGTGGGAGACTGTCATTCACTCATTTTTACTGCTGAAGGTTTACATTTTATGGTTATACCACAATTTCACTACTTTCCTATTGATGTATATGTGGCTGATTCCACTTTTTGCCATATACCTTAGTGTGCCTGTCTCCTGTGCACATGGGTAAGAAAGCCCCCCAGAGTGGATGATTAGGAATGGGTTGGTTGGATGATACGTTGTATGGACTTTAATCATACTAGATAATGATAATATGATTTCCAAAGAGATTGTGGCTATTTAAACTTTAACAATAAATGTGTAATACTTGATGAGGTGTTCTGAAAACACTGCAACGAAGGCACTGAGTGAAAAGTCACGGTCTTGGCAGTAGAATTACAGCAGGCATTTTCATTCAGACTCTGTTAATAACTTCCTGTTGTTTACTTGTTTCTTATATACCGTGGCATTATACTTCTGGCATATAGATTCAGAAAATGCTTACTTATAGCACAATCACACAGGGTTATTTTATATTTAGGAAAATTTCATAAGAAAAAGAAAAAAATGGAGGAAGGGAGGGAAAGAAGGAGGAATGGAAGGAAAAGTGAAAGAAGAAAAGGAAGGGGAAAGGGAAGGAAAGGGGAGTGAGAAGGAGGGAGGGTGAGAGGTTGAATGGAAATAGAGAAGAAAAAGAGGGAGGGAGGGACAGAAGGAAGGAGAAAGGGAAGGAGCAAAGGAGAAAAGAAACTAAAATAAAGAAAAGAATAGGTGTTGAGAAACTAGAAATCCTATGTATGGCTAATATTATCAAAATGGGAGGAAATAAAATAGATGTAGTTAACCTCTATGGAATAATGGACATATAAGAGGGCTTCATGAGTTATCCTTTGCTGTGTAACCAACTACCCCCAAATTTACTTAAAGCCATGAACATTGACAAACTCAAAAGCATAATACAAATACCAGCAAAATGGTGCCAATGCAGATAGAAGTAGTTGAATAAGCAAAAGGATTTTACAAATTGGAATAAGTAAGAGGACACTGGTGTGCAGATGAAAATGATTTTGCAGTCCAGATACTCCAAAAAGCAAATTCCATCGTGGGATTAAAGTTACAGCATTTTATAGGGGACACACCTGTCAGAAGATATAGGGAGGGAGACAGGTTACCCTGAGAAAGGCGACAGACCAAGATGCGAGT
>NW_020264305.1:0-2232 GCF_003255815.1 Theropithecus gelada | reverse complement strand
ACTTCTTTGTGTTCTGTGAAATCGTCTCACAGAGTTACAGCTTTCCCGTCAGTAGCCTTTCGCTAAGACAGTTCTCGTGGAATTGGCAAAGTGATATTAGGAAGCCCATAAAGGGCTAAGGTGAAAAAGGAAATATCCTCAGATGAAATCTGGAAAGAAGCTCTCTCAGAAACTGCTCTGTGATGTGTGACTTCCACTCACAGAGATACATCTGTATTTCGTGGATCTCTTTGCTAGCCTTATTTCTGTGGAATCTGAGAACAGATATTTCTAATCCCTTTGAAGACTATAGGGCCAAAGGAAATATCCTCCGATAACAAAGAGAAAGAAGCTTTCTTAGATTCTTCTTTGTGTTCTGTGAAATCATCTCACAGAGTTACAGCTTTCCCCTCAAGATGCCTTTCGCTAAGACAGTTCTTGTGAAATTGGCATAGTGATATTTGGAAGCCCATAGAGGGCAATGTTGGAAAAGTAAATATCCTCAGATGAAATCAGGAAAGAAGCTGTCTGAGAAACTGCTTAGTGTTCTGTTAATTCATGTCACAGTGTTACATCTGTATTTCGTGGATCTCTTTGCTAGCCTTATTTCTGTGGAAACTGAGAACAGATATTTCGGATCCCTTTGAAGACTATAGGGCCAAAGGTAATATCCTCCGATAACAAAGAGAAGGAAGCTTTTGGAGAAACTTCTTTGTGTTCTGTGAAAGCATTTCACAGAGTTACAGCTTTCCCCTCAAGAAGCCTTTCGCTAAGACAGTTCTTGTGGAATTGGCAAAATGATATTTGGAAGCCCATAGAGGGCTATGCTGAAAAAGGAAATATCCTCAGGTGAAATCTGGAAAGAAGCTTTCTGAGAAACTGCTTAGTGTTCTGTTAATTCATCTCACAGAGTTATATCTGTATTTCTTGGATCTCTTTGGTAGCCTTATTTCTGTGGAATCTGAGAATAGATATTTCGGATCCCTTTGAAGACTATAGGGCCAAAGGAAATATCATCCGATAACAAAGAGAAAGAAGCTTTCTGAGAAACTACTTTGTGTTCTGTGAAATCATGTCACAGAGCTACAGCTTTCCCCTCAAGAAGCCTTACGCTAAGACAGTTCTTGTGAAATTTGCAAAGTGATATTTGGAAGCCCATAGAGGGCTATGGTGAAAAAGGAAATATCCTCAGATGAAATCTGGAAAGAAGCTTTCTGAGAAACTGCTCTGTAATGTGTGACTTCCACTCAAAGAGTTACATCTGTATTTCGTGGATCTCTTTGCTAGCCTTCTTTCTGTGGAATCTGAGAACAGATATTTCGGATCCCTTTGAAGACTATAGGCCAAAGGAAATATCCTCCGATAACAAAGAGAAAGAAGTTTTCTGAGAAACTGCTTAGTGTTCTGGTAAATCATCTCACAGGGTTACATCTGTCTTTCGTGAATCTCTTTGCTAGCCTTATTTCTGTGGAATCCGAGAACTCATATTTCGGATCCCTTTGAAGACTATAGAGCCAAAGGAAATATCCTCCGATAACAAAGAGAAAGAAGCTTTCTGAAAAACTTCTTTGTGTTCTGTGAAATCATCTCACAGAGTTACAGCTTTCCCGTCAAGAAACCTTTCGCTAAGACAGTTATTGTGGAATTGGCAAAGTGATATTTGGAAGCCCATAGAGGGCTATGGTGAAAAAGGAAATATCCTCACATGAAATCTGGAAAGAAGCTTTCTGAGAGACTGCTCTGTGATGTGTAACTTCCACTCACAGAGTTACATCTGTATTTCGAGGGTCTCTTTGCTAGCCTTATTTCTGCGGAATCTGAGAACAGATATTTCGAATCCCTTTGAAGGGTACAGGGCCAAAAGAAATATCCTCCGATAACAAAGAGAAAGAAGCTTTCTGAGAAACTTCTTTGTGTTCTGTGAAATCATCTCACAGAGTTACAGCTTTCCCGTCAAGAAGCCTTTCGCTAAGACAGTTCTTGTGGAATTGGCAATGTGATATATGGAAGCCCATAGAGGGCTATGGTGAAAAAGGAAATATCCTCAGATGAAATATGGAAAGCAGCTTTCTCAGAAACTGCTTGGTGTTCTGTTAATTCATCTCACAGAGTTACATCTGTAATTCGTGGATCTCTTTGCTAGCCTTATTTCTGTGGAATCTGAGAACAGATATTTCGGATCCCTTTGAAGACTATAGGGCCAAAGGAAATATCCACCGATAACAAAGAGAAAGAAGCTTTCTCCGAATCTAC
>NW_020264304.1:0-2234 GCF_003255815.1 Theropithecus gelada | reverse complement strand
GGCCAAATGAAATATCCTCCTATAACAAAGAGAAAGAAGATTTCTGAGAAACTTCTTTGTGTTCTGTGAAATCATCTCACAGAGTTACAGCTTTCCCCTCCAGAAGCCTTTCGCTAAGACAGTTCTTGTGGAATTGGCAAAGTGATATTTGGAAGCCCTTAGAGCGCTATGGTGAAGAAGGAAATATCCTCAGGTGAAATCTGGAAAGAAGCCTTCTGAGAAACTGCTTAGTGTTCTGATAATTCTTCTCACAAAGTTACATGTCTGTTTCGTGGATCTCTTTGCTAGGCTTAGCTCTGTGGATTCTGAGNTCTTTGCTAGCCTTATTTCTGTGGAATCTGAGAACAGATATTTCGGATCCCTTTGAAGACTATAGGGCCAAAGGAAATATCCTCCGATAAGAAAGAGAAAGAAGCTTTCTGAGAAACTTGTGTTCTGTGAAATCCTCTCACAGAGTTATATCTTTGCCCTCAAGAAGCCTGTCGCTAAGACAGTTCTTGTGGAATTGGCAAGGTGCTATTAGGAAGCCTATATAGGGCTAAGGTTAAAAAGGAAATATCCTCAGATGAAACCTGGAAAGAAGCCTTCTGAGAAACTGCTTAGTGTTCTGTTAATTCATCTCACAGAGTTACATCTCTGTTTCGTGGATCTCTTTGCTAGCCTTATTTCTGTGGAATCTGAGAACAGATATTTCGGATGCCTTTGAAGACTACAGGGCCATAGGAATTATCATCCGATAACAAAGAGAAAGAAACTTTCTGAGAAACTTCTTTGTGTTCTGTGAAATCATCTCACAGAGTTACAGCTTTCCCCTCCAGAAGCCTTTCGCTAAGACAGTTCTTGTGGAATTGGCAAAGTGATATTTGGAAGCCCTTAGAGCGCTATGGTGAAGAAGGAAATATCCTCAGATGAAATCTGGAAAGAAGCCTTCTGAGAAACTGCTTAGTGTTCTGGTAATTCTTCTCACAAAGTTACATGTCTGTTTCGTGGATCTCTTTGCTAGGCTTAGCTCTGTGGATTCTGAGAAGAGATATTTCGGATACCTCTGAAGACAATACGGCCAAAGGAAATATCCTCCGATAACAAAGAGAAAGAAGCTTTCTGAGAAACTTCTTTGTGTTCTGTGAAATCATCTCACAGAGTTACAGCTTTCCCCTCCAGAAGCCTTTTGCTAAGACAGTTCTTCTGGAATTGACAAAGTGATATTTGGAAGCCCATAGAGGGCTATGGTGAAGAAGGAAATATCCTCAGATGAAATCTGGAAATAAGCTTTCTGAGAAACTGCTTACTGTTCTGTTAATTCATCTCACAGAGTTACATCTCTTTTTCGTGTATCTCTTTGCTAACTTTATTTCTGTGGAATCTGAGAACAGATATTTCGGATCCCTTTGAAGACTATAGGGCCAAATGAAATATCCCCCGATAACAAAGAGAAAGAAGCTTTCTGAGAAACTTCTGTGTGTTCTGTGAAATCATCTCATAGAGTTACAGCTTTCTCTTGAAGAAGCCTTTCGCTAAGACAGTTCTTGTGGAATTGGCAAAGTGATATTTGGAAGCCCATAAAGGTTTATGTTGAAAAACGAAATATCCTCACATGAAATCTGGAAAGAAGCTTTCTGAGAAACTGCTTAGTGTTCCGATAATTCATCTCACAGAGTTACATCGGTATTTCATGTATCGCTTTCCTCGCCTTATTTCTGTAGAATCTCAGAACAGATATTTCGGATCGCTTTGAAGACTATAGGGCCAAAGGAAATATCGTCCGATAACAACGAGAAAGAAGCTTTCTGAGAAACTTCTTTGTGTTCTGTGAAATCATCTCACAGAGTTACAGCTTTCCCTTGAAGAAGCCTTTCTCTAAGACAGTTCTTGTGGAATTGGCAATGTGATATTTGGATGCCCCTAGAGGGCTATGGTGAAAAAGGAAATATCCTCAGATGAAATCTGGAAAGAAGCTTTCTGAGAAACTGCTTAGTGATCTGTTAATTCATCTCACAGAGTTACATCTCTGTTTCGTGTATCTCTTTGCGAACCTTATTTCTGTGGAATCTGAGAACAGATATTTCGGATCCCTTTGAAGACTATAGGGCCAAATGAAATATCCTCTCATAACAAAGAGAAAGAAGCTTTCTGAGAAACTTCTTTGTATTCCGTGAAATCATCTCATAGAGTGACAGCTTTTCCTTGAAGAAGCCTTTCGCTAAGACAGTTCTTGTGGAATTGGCAAAGTGATA
>NW_020264303.1:0-2233 GCF_003255815.1 Theropithecus gelada | reverse complement strand
AAGGAATAGATTAAGTGTGTCAGATGGCTGCTGGCAGGTCAATTAATATAAGTGTTCAATTGATAGTTGGAGTTATATGATGGTCACTGATGACTTTGATAAGAACATTATTGGTAGAGTAGTAGGGATGAAAGCCTGGATGAAAGAGTGAGTTTAAGAGAAAATGAAAGGAAAGATGAGTACCATTTTCTCTCCTAGTAAAAGAATATTTTAAAACTTGCTTGCAAAGCATAGTTCAGATGTGACTGATTTATGAAGTACTATATAGTTTAAGTACAATAGAAGGTTTAAGGCAATCTACATATTAACTGAGACTGACGTTAATTATATTTTAGGAGAATTTTCTCTTAACTGTTGTTTATCTGAACAACTGAAAAATGAAACTCGCATAAGACTGAAGTTTTTAAAGTCCTGGCTCTCCTGAGTGTGATCATGGGCAAAGCACAGCTTCAAGCTGTTTCCTCATTTAAAACAATCGTAAAAGTAACACACAAAGACACCACTACCAACAAACAGATGAATGAACTGGAAATAAAAGACAGTAGTTAAGTGTCACCTGCTTCTCAGAAGTCTGCTTTGAAAATGAAATTTAAGAAATATAATACAAACTTTGCGACTGGTAACGTAGAGCACACATCTAAGCAATCAATCCACCAATTAAACAGTTAATTTGGGCCGGGCATGGTGGCTTACACCTGCAATCCCAGCACTTTCCGAGGCCAAGGTGGGCAGATCATGAGATCAGGAGTTTGAGAGCAGCCTGACCAACATGGTGAAACTCTGTATCTACTAAACACAAAAATTAGCTAGCTGTGGTGGCATGTGCCTGTAATCGCAGCTACTCAGGAGGCTGATGCAGGAGAATCACCTGAACCCAGGAGGCGCAAGTTGCAGTGAGCCTAGGTTGTGCCACTGCACTTCAGCCTGGGCGACAAAGCGAGACCTGTCTCAAAAACAAACAAACAAGCAAAAAAACCCCAGCTAATTTGTTGAGCACCTTCTTTGTGCTAATCAGATGTGCTAATCAGTCTAACTGCACAATTTGCATTCTAGCAGGGAAAGCAAATAAAGAACTGAAAAGTCAGATAAGCAATATGCAAAAAGGGTTAAGAGACCAACTACTAGACTGGTAGACACAGAAAGCCCCTGAGGAGGACACACTGACATTGAATGAGAAGACAAGATCAGTGGAAAGAGTTTAGGGAGACCACATACCTAGGGTAAACATCAAGAACAAAAAAAGGTCAGTGAGGCTGAAGCATAACAGGTATGGGGAACAGTTGTAGAAGACAGACAAGCAGGAGGTTAGGTGACCTAGGGCTTTGCTACAATTAATCTTTTCATGAAAAGACAAAAAAAAACAAAACTAGTGTCAAAATTCAACTAAAGCTTCTTTTAATAATTGAATCACTACTCCATGTCATTTTTGGCATTCCCAAACCTAGCATGGTCAATTACTACATAAGGTTAATGTTATATCTACCAGGATATAATGTCAAGAGTATGAACAAGGCATGTAATTCAGATTTATTTTTAATATCTAAATAGTCACCTTCAAATACAGTCATGTGCCATATAATGATGATGTTTAACTAACGATGGACCACATATACAAGGGTGGTTCCATAAGATTATAATATCGTATTTTTACTGTACCTTTTTCTATGCTTAGAAATACAAATACTTACCATTGTGTTACAACTGCCTACAATATTCAGTATAGTAATAAGCTGTATAGGTTTGTAGCCTAGGAGCCATAGGCTATACCATCCAGGTTTGTGTAAGTAGACTCTATGATGTTCACACAGTGACCCATTTCTCAGGATATATCTCTGTTGTTAAGCAACGCATGAATGTATTGGAAAATACTGACGTAAATTAGAATAAAAATTTCTTTGCTTTAGTCAATGTTGAAATTCTACAGTCAGTTAAGCTTAAGTGTACAGTTAGTATTAGAAAAGCAAATGATGCAGTAAGTAGATTGTGAAGGTTATTAACTGTATGTACAAAAATGTTAAGAACTTGTACATATTTAAATGAGTAGAAAAACAGAAAAATAACTGTCAAGTTAATGACTATTAGAGAATGTCATATCCTTTGAAATGAAAGTGTTTATGAAAAATACATAATACAAAGAATGATAAAAGTTTAGACAATATTATAATATCAAGTCTTTGTAAGGCTAGTTGGTGTAACTAACATTGATAACTTTAAGTAAAATAATCATTAAGAG
>NW_020264302.1:0-8451 GCF_003255815.1 Theropithecus gelada | reverse complement strand
TGTTCTCACTCATAGGTGGGAACTGAACAATGAGATCACTTGGACTCAGGAAGGGGAACATCACACACCGGGGCCTATCATGGGGAGTGGGGAGGGGGGAAGGATTGCATTGGGAGTTATACCTGATGTAAATGATGAGTTGATGGGTGCTGACAAGTTGATGGGTGCAGCACAGCAACATGGCACAAGTATACATATGTAACAAACCTGCACGTTATGCACACGTACCCTAGAACTTAAAGTATAATAATAATAAAATATAAAAAAATAAAAAATAAATAAATAAATGAAAACATACATGCACTTCTGAAAACATATATTAAACACAATAAAATAGATATTTGGGTTGTGGACAGAGAAAAAGATCCAAGGTGAAGTAAAAAAATAGAAAATCAAATGAGAGGGCCCTATATTATGAATAATCATAAAAACAAATAATAAAGGGCTTTGACTTCTGGTGTGTGATTAACTAATATCCCCCTTTTCCTATGATTAAAGTAGAAAAGAAAGTGTAGGAGAAGAGAACAGAATAAGTGGAGTAAATCTGGGGGAAGAAGAGGTTATGCATTTAGCATTGCTTTTGGCTAATAGAAAGTTAAAGATTCCAGAACTAGACTTGAGAAAGTTCTTTACTCCAACATACTCATCTGTAATGAGAAAACAATTACTGCACATAGTGTGAAATAAATTCTATACTACATGGAAGAATATACCACTCTTCCCCTAACATATAGCCCTCAGTAAACGTAAATTTTATTTTATTATGCATGCTGTGATTATCTCTAAATATGCATTAATAAATTGGAAACTATGATGTCAGTCTGCACATTTTGCCTTTTTCTCTGGTATTAATGTTCTTTAACTTGTTCATTACTGTTTAATGTTTGTTTTTACCTGAACCATTTTCTGTTTTTCAACTTTTAAGTTCAGTGGTACATGTGCAAATTTGTTACATAAACATGTTTCATGGGGGTTTGTTGTATAGATTATTTCATCACCCAGGTATTAAATCTAGTACCCATTAGTTATTTTCCCAATTTTCTGTCTCCTTCCATTCTCCACCCTCCAATAGGCCCAGTGGGTGTTGTTCCCTTATTTGTGTCCTTTGTTC
The DNA here is from genome assembly GCF_003255815.1 of Theropithecus gelada. Taxonomy (NCBI): domain Eukaryota; kingdom Metazoa; phylum Chordata; class Mammalia; order Primates; family Cercopithecidae; genus Theropithecus; species Theropithecus gelada. The sequence continues at coordinate 7,340 of NW_020264302.1, read as the reverse complement.
TTATCATTTAGCTCCCACTTATATAAGTGATAACATGCAGTATTTGGTTGTCTGTTTATGCACTAGTTTGCTAAGAATAATGGTCTACAGCTCCATCCATGTCTCTGAAAAAGACATGTTCTTATTCTTTTTTATGGCTTCATAGTATTCCATGGAGTATACGTACCAAATGATCTTTTTCCAGTCTATCAGTGATGGATATTTAGGTTGATTCCATGTCTTTTCTATTGTGAATAATGCCTCAATAAACATACATATGCATATGTCTTTATAATAGAATGATTTTTATTCCATTGGATGTATATTCACTAATGGGATTCCTGGGCCAAATGGTATTTCTGCCTTTAGGCCTTTGAGGAATCAAGACACTATCTTTCAAAATGTTTTAACTAATTGACACTCCCACCAATGGTGTAAAAGTGTTCCCTCTTTTCCCCAAATTCACCAGCGTGTTATTTTTTGACTTTTAATAATAGCCATTCTGAGTAGTGTAAGATGGTATCTCATTGTGGTTTTGATTTGCATTTCTCTAATGATCAGTGATATTGGGCTTTTTTAATATAATTATTGGCTGTATGTAGCTCTTCTTTTGAAAAGTGTCTCTATATGTTCTTTGCCCACTTTTTTATGGGTTTGTTTGTTTGTTTCTTGTAAAGTTGTTTATGTTTCTTATAGATGCTGGATATCAGAATTTTGTGAGACCCATAGTTTGAAAAACTTTCTACCATTCTGTAGGTTGTGTGTTTACTCTGTTGATAGTTTATTTTACTGTGCAGAAGCTCGTTCATTCAATTAGATCCCATTTGTCAATTTCTACTTTTGTCAAAATTGCTTTTGGCATCTTCATCGTGAAATCTTGTTCCTTCCTATGTCCTGAATGGTATTACTTAGGTTCTCTTCCAGGGTTTTTTGTAGTTTTGGGTGTTAAATTTAAGTCTTTAATCCATCTTGAGTTAATTTTTGTATATGCTACAAGAAAGGGGTCCAGTTTCAGTCTTTTGTATATGGCTAGCCAGTTATCCCAGCACCATTTATTGAATAGACAGTCCTTTCCCCATCAGTTGTTTTTGTCAGGTTTGTTGAAGATCAGATGGTTGTAGGTATGCAGTCTTATTTCTGGGTTCTCTATTCTGTTCCATTGGTCTATGTGTCTGTTCTTGTGCCAGTGTCATCCTTTTTTGGTTACTGTAGCACTGTAGTATAGTTTGAAGACAAGTAGTGTGATGTCTCCAGCTTTGTGACTTTTGCTTAGGATTGCCTTGGTTATTTAGGCTCCTTTTTGGTTTTATACGAATTTTAACATAGTTTTTTCCTAGTTCTGCAAAGAATCTCAATGGTGGTTTAATAGGAATAGCATTAAATCTACAAATTTACAAATTGCTTTGTGCAGTATGGTCATTTTAATGATATTGATTCTTCCTATTCATGAGTATGTAAAGTTTCTCCATTTGGTTGTGTCCCCTCTGACTTCTCTGAACAGTGTTTTGTAGTCCTCCTTGTAGAGATCAATTCACCTGCCTGGTTAGCTGTTTTCCTAGGTATTTTATCCTTTTTGTGGTAATTGTAAATGGGAGTATGTTCCTGATTTGGCTCTTGGCTTGACTGTTGTTATATAGGAATGCTAGTGACTTTTATACATTAATTTTGTATCCTGAGACATTACTGAAGTTGCTTATCAGCTTAAGATGCTTTAGGGCTAAGAATACAGGGTTTTCTAGATATAGGATCATGTCATCTGCAAACAGGAGTAGTTTGAAAGTTTCTCTTTCAGTTTGGATGCCTTTATTTCTTTCTCTTGTTTGATTGCCATGGCCAGGACTTCCAGTAGTATGTTACATAGGAGTGGTGAGAGAGGGCATCCTTGCCTTGTGCCATTTTTCAAGGGGAATGGTTCCAGATTTTGTTATTCCATATGGTGTTGACTGTGGATTGTCATAGATGGCTCTTACTATTTTGAGGTATGTTTCTTCAATACCTGGTTTACTGAGAGATTTTAATATGAGTAGATGTTGAATTTTATTGAAAGCTTTCTCTGAATCTATTGAGATAATCATGTGATTTTTGTCTTTAGTTTTGTTTATGTGATGAGTCATATTTATTGGTTTGTGAATGTTTCATCCTGGAGATGAAGCCAACTTTATTGTGTTGGATAAGCTTGTTGATGTGTTGCTGGATTCAGTTTGCAAGTATTTTGTTGAGGATTTTTGCACTGATGTTCATCAAGAATATTGCCTTGATGTTTTCTTTTTCTGTTGTATCTCTGCCAGGTTTTGGTGTCAGGATGATGCTCACCTTGTAGAATGAGTTAGGGAGAAGTCCCTCCTCCTCAATTTTTTTTGGAATAACTTCAGTAGGAATGTATATCTGCTAGAATGCATCTCTGAATTCACCAGGTCCTAGGCTTTTTGTGGTTGGTAGGATAATTGTCACTGCCTTAATCTCAGAACTTGTTCTTGGTCTGTTCATGGTTCAATTCTTTCCTTCCTGTTTCAGTTTTGGGAGGGTGTATGTGTCTGGAAATATATCCACTTGTTATAGATCCTCTAGTTTATGCACATAGAGTTGATCATAATATTTTCTGATGGTTGCTTGTATTTCTGTAGGGTCAGTGGTAATATCCTCCTTGATGTTTCTGATTGTGTTTATTTAAATCTTCTCTTTTACTTCTTCACTAGTCTAGGTTGAGGTCTGTTTATTTATTTATTTTCCACAAAACAGCTCTTGAATTGGTTTGCACTAATTTGATTGCACTGTGGTCTAGTAGACTGTTTGTTACTATTTTAGTTATTTCAAATTTGCTGAAGAGGGCTTTACTTCTGATTATCTGATCAATGATAGATGTGTCACATGGTAATACGAATATATATATATATTCCATTGGTTTGGGGTGGAGAGTTCTACAGCTATGCATCAGGTCCATTTGATAAAATGCTGAGTTCAGGTCCTAAATATCTTTGCTAATTCTCTGTTTTAATGATCTATATAATATGGTCAGTGGGTTTTTAAGTCTCTGACCCTTATTCTGAAGGAGTCTAAGTCTCTTTGAAGGTATTCAAGAACTTGCTTTATGAATCCGGGTGCTCACTGGGGTTTTCTGCAATTCCTGAACTTCAATGTTGGACTTTCTAGCTAGGTTGTGAAAGTTCCTATGGATGATATCCTGAAACATGTTCTCCAAGTTGGTTCCATTCTCCCCAACTCTTTCAGGTATACCAATCAGTCATAGATTCAGTCTCTTTACATAATCCCATATTTCTCGAATGTTTTATTTACTTTCATTTTTTTCTCTATTCTTGTCTGCCTGCCTTATTTTAGAAAGAGAGAATATGTATTTAGTATAGTTAGGTCTTCTTGCTGAATGGAACACGTTTTCATTATGTAATGCCCTTCTTTGTATTTTTTAAATCTTTGTTGGTTTAAATTCTGTTTTGTGAGAAACGGACTTCAACCCCTGCTTTCTTCCTGTTTTCATTTACTTGGTAGATTTTTCTTCATCACTTTATTTTGAGCCTATGTGTATCATTCCATGTGAGATGGGTCTCTTGAAGACAGCATACCCACGAGTCTTAGCTCTTTATCCAATTTGTCACTCTGTATCTTTTAACTGGGGCATTTAGCCCATTTACATTTAAGGTTAGTATTGATATGTGTGGGTTTGATCCTGTCATGATGATGTTAGCTCGTTATTTAAAGAATTGTTTATGTGGTTGCTTTACTGTTATGTATACTGTTCTGTTTACTTCTGTGTGTTTTTATAGTGGCTGGTAATGATCTTTCCTTTCCATATAGTATACTTCCTTTGGGAGCTCTTGTAAGACAGGTCTGGAGGTAACAAATTCCCTCAGCATTTGCTTATCTGAAAAGATCTTATTTCTTCATCACTTAGGAAATTTAGCTTGGCCAGATATGAAATTCTGGGATGGACTTTTTTTCTTTAAGGATGTTGTACATTGGCATCCAATATCTTCTGGCTTGTAGGGTTTCAACTGAGAAGTTTGCTGTTAGTCTGATGGGCTTACTTTTGTATACAACCTGACCTTTCTCTCTCACTGCCCTTAACATTATTTCTTTCATTTTGACCTTGGGGAATCTGCTGATTATGTGCGTTGGGGATGATCTCCTTGTGAAGTATCTGACTGGGGTTTCCTGCATTTCCTGAAATTCAATGTTAGGTTTCTAGTTAAGTTGGGGACATTCTCATGGATGATAGCCTGAAATATGTTGTCCAAGTTGGTTTTGTTTTCCCCATCTTTTTCAGATACACCAATCAGTCATAGATTGTCTCTTTGCATAATCCCAATGTATTTTTCATTTTCTTTCCTTCTGTATTCTTTACTGCTGGTCTTATTTTAGAAAGGCAGTCTTCAAGCTGAGATTCTTTCCTCCACTTGGTCTATTCTACTGTTGATGCTTGTGACTGAATTATGAAATTTTTGTAGTGTGTTTTTCAGCTCTTTCAGGTTAGTTACATTCTTGTCTATACCAGCTATTTTGTCTGTCAGCTCCTGCAATGTTTTATCATGATTTTTATTTTCCTTGCTTTGGGTTTCAACATACTCCTGCAAATCAGTGAACTTTGTTTCTGTCTATATTCTGAATTCTACCTCTGCCATTTCAGCCATCTCAGCCTCAGCCCAGTCCCACACACTTGCTGGTGAGGTGATGTGGTCATTTGAAGGAAATAAGGCATTTTGACTCTTTAGGTATTCAGTGTTCTTGCACTGACTTTTTATAATATTTATGGACTTATCAACCTTCAATCTTTGGGGCTGTTGATATTTGGATGTTTTTTATTTCCTTTTCCTATTTGATGACCTGGACTGTTTGATGATGGTATAAGGTACAGTCAGTCAATTGACTTCATTTCTTGGAAATTTTAGAGGGCCAACTCTCAGTTCCCAACTCCTGGACTGTGTGCTCTAATTACGAGGAACTTGTACTTGGCTCTCATGTTGTTCTCTGGCTCCTCAAGATTTGGAGTCCATTGTGCTGGGGTTGCTGAAGTGAGGCAGCTGCAGTAGAGTGCTGGTAGATGCAGGGGTTCCTGCCTCCCTCTGGGCACTCACTGCAGTAGTGGAGGCAAGATGGCTGACTGGGAGGTGGGAGCAGGGGGTCCCTGCTGGAGACTGTGTACACTGTTGCACTGGAGGTAGAATTGGCTTGGGTTGATGTGCTAGCCAGCATAAGTCTGGGTGCCTTCTCTGTACCCCACAAGCTGGAGTAATCACTCAGGTTGTGGGAGGATCCCTTGTCTTCTGTGTAGCATTAGAATAAGGGTCAGATGCTCATGGAGGTGGAGCTTGTGGAGGTGGCTCTCTGCCCACCAAGGTTTCATCTGCAATGACAGTTGGGGGTGGGCAAACTACACTTCTGCAAACTGACAGGACAAGAAAAGCAACACCTACCCATGCAGACACAAGCCAGCAAAGTGATGAGAGGAGTTGATGTGCAGTATGGAGAGGGAACTTGCAGGCTGGTGTGTGGTTCCAGGGGCTGCCTCACTGGAGCTCTCCACAGGCGTGATCCACAGTTGCTGAAGCTGTACTGAGGTCCCTCAGAGCATCTGAGACTGCCCTATAAGCAGGTGTGGTCAGGCTGTGGTCCTGGGATAGATCAGCAGACTAAGGCATGTTTAGGTGAGACCAACCCCATCTGATGTGCAAGGCCGCCCTGCAGAGATCAGGTTTGACAATTACTGTAGTGCTAAAGTCTCTTATGGGAGCAAATTGAGCCTAGAAGGATGGCCATCCCTGGTGTTGCTGCACTACAGACACACCCACACCAAACCATCTGTGCTCCACATAAGCTGGCTTGCTGCCTAGAACTTCTCTATGCAGCTCCCCTTGCCATTTCAAGTGTCCTTGGTGTTTGAGGGATCCCCTCCTGCCAGGGATCCAGAGGCCCATGGCGAGAGTGGGTTGCTCCTTGCCAGCTCAACTCACCCGTATCCCCGGAGCTGTTGTGGTTAAAAAATGAGCCCCAGTGCTCAGTAGCCCCTGCAGCGTTCCCAGGTTTATCCCCCTTCAGCCCAGCTTCTGTCTTCCCTCTGTCCACTCTCGGCTCCTTCCCTTTGCAGATCTTTTAAAAGCACACCAGTCCTCTCAGTCCCTCTGTGAAAGCTCTTCCACGTATCTGACTCTAGTTGGCCATCTTGCCCTCCCCTATCCTGATCCACTTTGAAACTATTAAATCTCCTGGTCTCAGACCCTCTGCTTTGCTATTAACTGATTATCTCCATTACTTGCCACGGTGTTCTTTTTATTCTATCAGTCACCAAGAAACTATTTGCCTTACACTACCAAATATAATTGTTTCATCAATCAATGTAACCTATGTTAAGCAAACAAATCTAAATATCTTGTGTGGGTGCCATTTGGTAAGATGGAAATCTACCACTGTGGGATTTTGGATTCTTGTTACTATTGGTTAGCTGAGAAACAAAGCAAACCATAACAGAGTTTAAGATATTTTAAGCTCATTAGTATAATGATGAGGAAACCAGGTCCCTGATGACTAATAGGTATACATAAATTGCATATTATACTGAGATGAAAAATAATGATAAGCTAGTATTATATCTGGGTTGGATTGCAGTAGCTTCCTGTTTGGTGAGTTTGATGTCATATAAATATATCTTAGCCACAACTTATTAATGAGGAAGACCCAATTCCAATAGTGGTGTTTCAGGCTAAAATGAGTTGTGAACTGTATATAGACAGTACATTGAAAAAAGAAATCAAACATGACAGAAAGGGACTACACATTAATCATCCACTAGGCAAAGTTACTTTGAGAGGTTCCAGGCAGTCAGAAGATGATACCATGCTGTTTCTTATAATCTCGACCAGATGGCATGCATCCCTTTCTAATCAGACTGTTAGGACAGAAATGAAAAGCACAACCTAAGGGAGAACAAGGAAAGAGATTGGTGTTGAGATACTGGCTCATAAATCTATACTTCTGCTTTTAACTAAAATCCCTCAGAATATCATGCTTATTATCCATGATACACACACACACACACACAAAATAAAATTTCCAACTGAAGAGGAAAGCTATATATATTAATAAAACCTTGTCATATCCATATAGTTTAGGTTCCTTAGAAATCGAGGGGGCTAGCACTAGGCCAATAGTTTTCAAAGGTCTTTTTAAAAATTATATTACTTTTTGATGGGGTTGTTTGTTTTTTTCTTGTAAATTTGTTGGAGTTCTTTGTAGGTTCTGGATATTAGCCCTTTGTCAGATGAGTAGATTGCAAAAATTTTCTCCCATTCTGTAGGTTGCCTGTTCACTCTGATGGTAGTTTCTTTTGCTGTGCAGAAGCTCTTTAGTTTAAT
>NW_020264301.1:0-2234 GCF_003255815.1 Theropithecus gelada | reverse complement strand
GTGGCTGAGGCCAAAGGACCACAGGGCTAAGGATGGGGAGAGTCCAAGTCCAGTCTATATGCGTGTCTTGGCAAGCGTCTCACTACAGCCCACTGTTCATGGAGAAGCTGGGCCCTGCAGATAGACCAGAAACCCCACGATATGCCACCTTCTGCCCTTACGTCCTGCATGTCCTGGGCATTGGCCCTGTCTCCCTTGGCAAACACAGAACACTGTTCCAGCTCAGAGATTGCTGAACCAGAGAAACAGATGCATCTATGGTACTGTAAATACTATAGTATATGTGTTGCCAATTATTGTAAAGTCATAAATATTTATAATTCTGGTTCTGATTTGATGGGCACTTGAGGTAGCTGTGGGTGGAGGATATGCTTATTGTCTGAGGAGACTCACAACCATTTCTCAGGTTTCCCTTGCAGAGTGTATACTGCTCCCAGTGGGATAGTGGGGGTACCAAGGAGAAAAACGGCCAGTTAGAAAAAATCCCAAGACTACTCTATGCAGAATCTGTTGTCTGCAGACAGGGCATTAATAGCCCAGTGGTGGGTGAATGGCAGAGGCCAGGACTGGACTTAGACTTTTGCCTCACAAAACTGTGAGGACTCTGAAGCTCCTGCCCCTGCCTCACACAGCCTTGCCTGGAGTCTGCTGAGCACCTTTGAAACAAGTGCAGGGAAAAGATGAAGGTCTGCAAAGCCACTGAGCTCACAATATTCATCTACACTGGTCACCCTTGTGTCAGAGAGTGTATCTGTATGACTGAGTACACGTGTCTATGTGCATAGATAAATCTGCGCATGCCTGTCTGTATGTGCACATTATATGTTTATTTGTATGTGTGTCCGTTCTATGGCTGCGTACCTGTGTGGATATGTGCACACTGGACTGTGGGTCTCTGTGTGAGGATGTAACATTTGCATACATGTGAGGATGCATATCTATATGTAAATGCTCTCATGTTTTAAATGCTCTCATGTTTTGCATGTTTAGTGTGTGTGTATCTGGGCACACATGAGCGCATGTGTAGAAATATGTGTCTGTGTATATGCTTGCTCTCCATGCATCTGTATTTTTATATGTGTAACTGAATGTATTTCTACATGTAGAGATGACTGCGTGTTCATCTTTGAGGATGTGCGTGAATGGTCCTTTTTGTGAGATTTTTCTTCCCATTTGTCTTAAATCTCTTTAACCAGCTAAATGTTTGTTCCCCATCTCTGTGTTTCCTGTATTCATTCTCTCTCACCAAACAAGCTTAAGGACCAGTCTCCCTCTGCAATCAGATTGGCTGCTTTCACTGCACAGTTCTCTTCTCGCCCCGTACTTGCTTTCTTCCCCTGTCTTTCTTTTCTTTTTTTTTTCTTTCTTTTTTTTTTTTTTTTTTTTTTTTGAGATACAGTCTCACTCTGTCGCCCAAGCTGGAGTGTAGTGGTGCAATCTCAGCTCACTGCAAGCTCTGCCACCCGGATTTACGCCATTCTCCTGCCTCAGCCTCCAGAGTAGCTGGGACTACACGTGCCCGCCACCATGCCCGGATCATTTTTTGTATTTTTAGTAGAGATGGGGTCTCACTGTGTTAGCCAGGATGGTCTCCATCTCCTGACGTCGTGATCCACCCACCTCAGCCTCCCAAAGTGCTGGGATTACAGTCCTGAGCCACTGCTCCTGTCCCTTCCCCTGCCTTTATACCTCAAGTTTCCTCTGCCTGCTTTTGTCACAGTCTCATTGCTTGCTGACTTGGAGGCTAGGGCTGGTCTGCACTGAGCCTCTCCCTTCCTAATTTCTAGCCCTAGTCAGCAGCCCTGTCTTAGCCCTGGCTGACCTCCACAGTGTATCATCATGTTCCTGCCACCTTCCTGACCCCTACGCTCAGCCTGGAATTGTTGTAGGAGACAGCAAGGGCATTCAGAAGAGTCAGTTGGTTACCAGTGCCTTGGTGTTTACTCTTTTATGTCCTAGTTCCTGAGCTGGGGGTGAGGTTTGATAGGGAAGGGTTAGTATAGCTAGAATGTGAACTAAGAACTTCTCCATCTGCTTTACTTTTTCTTTCGTTGACAAACTGTCACCCTTTTCTATTGCAAGCTGACCAAGTTGTATTTGCCATTTGTGACTACTCAAGTCCTACTGCCCAGCCAAGGGCCCTTACAACGTCTCAGCCCAATGGGCTGGCTAAAAAGAGAGACAGAGAGAGAGAGGGAGGGGTCACTCTCATTTTTGTATCACAATTGCCCTTC
>NW_020264300.1:1594-2234 GCF_003255815.1 Theropithecus gelada | reverse complement strand
AAGAAGCTTTCTGAGAAACTTCTTTGTTTTCTGTGAAATCATCTCACAGAGTTACAGCTGTCCCCTCAAGAAGCCTTTCGCTAAGACAGTTCTTGTGGAATTGGCAAAGTGATATTTGGAAGCCCATGGAGGGCTATGTGAAAAAGGAAATATCCTCGGATGAAATCTGGAAAGAAGCTTTCTGAGAAACTGCTTAGTGTTCTGTTAATTTATCTCACAGAGTTACATCTGTATTTCGTGGATGTCTTTGCTAGCCTTATTTCTGTGGAATCTGAAAACAGATATTTAGGATCCCTCTGAAGACGATAGGGCCAAAGGAAATGTCCTCCGATAACAAAGAGAAAGAAGCTTTCTGAGAAACTTCTTTCTATTCTGTGAATTCATCTCACAGAGTTACAGCTTTCCTCTCAAGAAGTCTTTCGCTAAGAGAGTTCTTGTGGAATTAGCAAAGTGACATTTGGAAGCCCATATAGGGCTATGGTGAAAAAGGAAATATCCTCGGATGAAATCTGGAAAGAAGCTTTCTGAGAAACTGCTTAGTGTTCTGTTAATTCATCTCACAGAGTTACATCTCTATTTCGTGGATCTCTTTGCTAGCCTTATTTCTGTGGCATCTGAGAACAGGTATTTCGGATCCCTT
>NW_020264300.1:0-1529 GCF_003255815.1 Theropithecus gelada | reverse complement strand
AGAAGCTTTCTGGGAAACTTCTTTGTGTTTTGTGAAATGATCTCACAGAGTTACAGCTTTCCCCTCAAGAAGCCTTTCGCTAAGACAGGGTTTGTGGAATTTGCAAAGTGATATTTGGAAGCCCATAGACGGCGCTGGTGTAAAAGGAAATATCCTCTGTTGAAATCTGGAAAGATGCTTTCTGAGAAACTGCTTTGTGATGTGTGACTTCCACTCACAGAGTTACATCTGTGTTTCGTGGATCTCTTTGCTGGCCTTATTTCTGTGGAATCTGAGAACAGATATTTGGGATCCCTTTGAAGACTATAGGGCCAAAGGAACCGTCCTCCGATAACAAGGAAAGAAGCTTTCTGAGAAACTTCTTTGTGTTCTGTTGAAATCATCTCACAGAGTTACAGCTTTCCCCTCAAGAAGCCTTTCGCTAAGACAGTTCTTGTGGAATTTGCGTAGTGATATTTGGGAGCCCATAGAGGTCACTGGTGAAAATGGAAGTATCCTCCGATGAAATCTGGAAAGAAGCTTTCTCAGAAACCGCTTAGTGTTCTGTTAATTCAACTCACAGAGTTACAGCTTTCCCCTCAAGAAGCCCCTCGCTAAGCCTGTTCTTGTGGAATTCGCCAGGGATATTTGGAAGCCCATTGAGGGGTATGGTGAAAAAGAAAATATTCTCAGAGAAAAACTGGAAAGAAGGTTTCGGAGAAACTGCTTTGTGATGTGTGACTTCCACTCACAGAGTTACATCTGTATTTCGTGGATCTCTTTGCTAGCCTTATTTCTGTGGAATCTGAGAACAGATATTTCGAATCCCTTTGAAGACTATACGGCCTAATTAAATATTATCCGATAACAAAGAGAAAGAAGCTATCTGAGAAACTTCTTTGTGTTCTGTGAAATCGTCTCACAGAGTTACGGCTTTCCTCTCAAGAACCCTTTCGCTAAGACGGTTCTTGTGGAATTTTCAAAGTGATATTTGGAAGCCCATAGATGGCTATCTTGAAAAAGGAAATATCTTCCGATGAATTCTGGAGAAAAGCTTTCTGAGAAACTGCTTAGTTTTCTGTTAATTCATCTCACAGAGTTACAGCTTTCCCCTCTAGAAGCCGCTCGCTAAGCGTGTTCTTGTGGAATTCGCAATGTGATATTTGGGAGCCCAGAGATGGCTACGGTGAAAAAGAAAATAACCTCAGAGAAAAACTGGAAAGAAACTTTCTGAGCAACTGCTTTGTGATGTGTGACTTCCACTCACAGAGTTACATCAGTATTTCGTCGATCTCTTTGCTAGCCTTATTTCTGTGGAATCTGAAAACAGATATTTCGTATCCCTTTGAAGAATACATGGCCAAAGGAAATATCCTGCGAAAACAAAGAGAAAGAAGCTTTCTGAGAAACTTCTTTGTGTTCTGTGAAATCATCTCACAGAGTTACATCTTTCCCGTCAAGAAGCCTTTCGCTAAGACAGTTCTTGTGGAATTCGCAAAGTTATATTTAGAAGCCCGTAGAGGGCGCTGGTGAAAAAGGAAATATCCTCT
>NW_020264299.1:0-2235 GCF_003255815.1 Theropithecus gelada | reverse complement strand
GAATCTAAGAACAGATATTTCGGATCCCTTTGAAGATTATAGGGCCAAAGGAAATATCCTCCGATAACAAAGAGAAAGAAGCTTTCTGAGAAACTTCTTTGTGTTCTGTGAAATCATCTCTGAGAGTTACAGCTTTCCCCTCAAGATGCCTTTCGCTAAGACAGTTCTTGTGGAATTGGCAAAGTGATATTTGGAAGCCCATAGTTGTCTATGGTGAAAAAGGAAATATCCTCAGATGAAATCTGGAAAGAAGCTTTCTGAGAAACTGCTCTGTGATGTGTGACTTCCACTCACAGAGTTACATGTGTATTTCGTGGATCTCTTTGCTAGTCTTATTTCTGTGGAATCTGAGAACAGATATTTCGGATCCCTTAGAAGACTATACGGGCAAAGGAAATATCCTCCGATAACAAAGAGAAAGAAGCTTGCTGAGAAACCTCTTTGTGTTCTGGGATATCATCTCTCAGAGTTACAGCTTTGCCCTCAAGAAGCCTTTCGCTAAGACAGTTCTAGTGGAATTGGCAAAGTGATATTTGAAGCCCATACAGGGCTATGGTGAAAAAGGAAATATCCTCAGATGAAATCTGGCAAGAAGCTTTCTGAGAAACTGCTCTGTGATGTGTGACTTCCACTCAAAGAGTTATATCTGTATTTCCTGGATCTCTTTGCTAGCCTTATTTCTGTGGAATCTGAGAACAGATATTGCGGATCCCTTTGAAGACTATAGGGCCAAAGGAAATATCCTCCGATAACAAAGAGAAAGAAGCTTTCTGAGAAACTTCCTTGTGTTCTGTGAAATCATCTCAAAGAGTTACAGCTTTCCCCTCAAGAAGCCTTTCGCTAAGACAGTTCTTGTGGAATTAGCAACGTGATATTTGGAAGCCCATAGAGGGCTATGGTGAAAAAGGAAATATCCTCAGATGAAATCTGGAAAGAAGCTTTCTGAGAAACTGCTTAGTGTTCTGTTAATTCATCTCACAGAGTTACATCTGTGTTTCTTGGATCTCTTTGCTAGCCTTATTTCTGTGGAATCTGAGAACAGATATTTCGGATCCCATTGAAGAATATAGGGCCAAAGGAAATATCCTCCGATAACAAAGGGAAAGAAGCTTGTAGAGAAACTTCTTTGTGTTCTTTTAAATCATCTCTCAGAGTTACAGCTTTGCCCTAAAGAAGCCTTTGGCTAAGACAGTTCTTGTGGAATTGGCAACATGATATTTGGAAGCCAATAGAGGGCTATGGTGAAAAAGGAAATATCCTCAGATGAAATCTGGAAAGAAGCTTTCTGAGAAACTGCTCTGTGATGTGTGACTTCCACTCACAGAGCTACATCTGTATTTCGTGGATCTCTTTGCTAGCCTTATTTCTGTGGAATCTGAGAACAGATATTTCGGATCCCTTTGAAGACTATAGGGCCAAAGGAAATATCCTCCGATAACAAAGCGAAAGAAGCTTTCTGAGAAACTTCTTTGTGTTNGAGAACAGATATTTCGGATCCCTTTGAAGACTATAGGGCCAAAGGAAATATCCTCCGATAACAAAGAGAAAGAAGCTTTCTGAGAAACTTCTTTGTGTTATGTGAAATCATCTCACAGAGTTACAATTTTCCCCTCAAGAAGCCTTTCGCTAAGACAGTTCTTGTGGAATTGGCAAAGTGATATTTGGAAGCCCATAGAGGGCTATGGTGAAAAAGGAAATATCCTCAGATGAAATCTGGCAAGAAGCTTTCTGAGAAACTGCTCTGTGATGTGTGACTTCCACTGACAGAGTTATATCTGTATTTCGTGGATCTCTTTGCTAGCCTTATTTCTGTGGAATCTGAGAACAGATATTTCGGATCCCTTTGAAGACTATAGGGCCAAAGGAAATATCCTCCGATAACAAAGAGAAAGAAGCTTTCTGAGAAACACCTTTGTGTTCTGTGAAATCATCTCACAGAGTTACAGCTTTCCCCTCAAGAAGCCTTTCGCTAAGACACTTTTTGTGGAATTGGCAAAGTGATATTTGGAAGCCCATAGAGGGATATGGTGAAAAAGGAAATATACTCAGATGAAATCTGGAAAGAAGCTTTCTGAGAAACTGCTTTGTGATGTGTGACTTCCACTCACAGAGTTACATCTGTATTTCGTGGGTCTCTTTGCTAGTCTTATTTCTGTGGAATCTGAGAACAGATATTTCGGATGCCTTTGAAGACTATACGGGCAAAGGAAATATCCTCCGATAACAAAGAGAAAG
>NW_020264298.1:0-2235 GCF_003255815.1 Theropithecus gelada | reverse complement strand
CATATGACCCAGCCATCCCATTACTGGGTATATACCCAAAGGATTATCAATTATGCTGCTATAAAGACACATGCATACGTATGTTTATTGCAGCACTATTCACAATAGCAAAGACTTGGAATCAGCCCAAATGTCCATCAGTGACAGACTGGATTAAGAAAATGTGGCACATATACACCATGGAATACTATGCAGCCATAAAAAAGGATGAGTTTGTGTCCTTTGTAGGGACATGGATGCAGCTGGAAACCATCATTCTTAGCAAACTATCACAAGAACAGAAAACCAAACACCGCATGTTCTCACTCATAGGTGGGAACTGAACAATGAGATCACTTGGACTCAGGAAGGGGAACATCACACACCGGGGCCTATCATGGGGAGGGGGGAGAGGGGAGGGATTGCATTGGGAGTTATACCTGATGTAAATGACGAGTTGATGGGTGCAGCACACCAACATGGCACAAGTATACATATGTAACAAACCTGCACGTTATACACATGTACCCTACAACTTAAAGTATAATAATAATAAATAAATTTAAAAAAAAAGTGGCATATTGCTGAATAGTTGATAACTTTGGAATATATGGTCAATTGATATTTAAAGTAATCACAAATATGCTTGAATCAAATCTAAATCTATCTTGTGCCTTTTTTTTTTTTTTTTTTTTTTTTTTGAGACTGAATTCATTCTGTCACCCAGGCTGGAGTGTAGTGGCACGATCTCGGCTCACTGCAACCTCCACCTCCTGGGTTCAAGCGATTTTACTGCCTCAGCCTTCCAAGTAGCTAGGACCACAGGTGCGTGCCACCACACCTGACTAATTATTGTATTTTTAGTAGAGATGGGTTTCGCCATATTGGCCAGGCTGGTGGCGAATTCCTGACCTCGTGATCCGCCCGCCTCAGCCCCACAAAGTACTGGTATTACAGGCGTGAGGCACTGTGCCTGGCCTCTTATGACTATTTTTTTAACCTTCTGTTTGGTGTTTCTATATTCTCTCATATTCTGTCAGATAATCACTATTTTCTATTATGCCATACCCTCCATCTTTCTCTTTATTAATTTTTTTCTGTTGTAAGATACACATACATTAATATTTGGTAGTCACAAAGACTCTCTCCTTAACCATAATGCTGTCAGATTGCTCTAAACCCTCTTCTCAAATAGGCCTCAACCCAGCTCTGTAAGAACTGCAACTCTCAACACAGTTTAATCTGTCCCCCACACAAAGACATTCGAATAAACACTAGTATCATTTCTACTAGCAAAGGACTTTCACTTGGCTGATGACCCCAGTTCCCTTCAATACCAGTTTGAGAATGCTAAATGCTACCAAAAGAATTTTCTGTGTTTCCTAGTCACAACCTTCATATAAACCCTAACCTCCCTTTTCTTAGAGCATTTCAGAAACTTCAATGGTAAATCTTTTGTCTATTTGAGATGTTTATTCTACAACCAAGGGTCCTGGGAACCATCCGTCTAAAATGGTATCATCAGGAAAGATAGAGCCCTTGTCTTCCAGTTCCTGTAGAAGAGTAGAAGTATTACTTTGATAAGGTCCAGTTAGTAGACACAAATGGCCTAATCACTTTGGCCAAGTTCTTTAGCTGCTTTTTGTAATTTTCTATGTCTCTAACTCTGCTTAAACTCACGCTCAGTCTGCAGCCCTTTTCCCTCATTCTCCCTTTAAAATGGCCAATCACCTCTGCACAGATTGGAGTTGAGCTAATCTTTCCCTCTTACTGCAGCAGTTTGAATAAAATCTGTTTTCTCACTTTAACAAGTATCTGGCTTTGTTTGTTGTTTTAACACTAATTATTGCCACTCTTCCAAAGAGGTTTTAACAAGTTAAATTTCAACAGAGGTATAAGATGGTTCTGAGTTCTTTGTAGGTTCTGGATATTAGCCCTTTGTCAGATAAGTAGATTGCAAAAATGTTCTCCCATTCTGTAGGATGCCTGTTCACTCTGATGGTAGTTTCTTTTGCTGTGCAGAAGCTTTTTAGTTTAATGAGATCCCATTTGTCAATTTTGGCTTTTGCTGCTGTTGCTTTTGGTGTTTTAGACATGAAGTCTTTGCCCATGCCTATGTCTTGAATGGTACTACGTAGGTTTTCTTCTAGGATTTTTATGGTATAAGGTCTAACATTTAAGTCTCAAATCCATCTTGAATTAATTTTCATATAAGGAGTAAGGAAAGGATCCAGTTTCAGCTTTCTACTTATGGCT
>NW_020264297.1:0-2235 GCF_003255815.1 Theropithecus gelada | reverse complement strand
CGATAACAAAGACAAAGAAGCCTTCTGAGAAACTTCTTTGTGTTCTGTGAAATCATCTCACAGAGTTACAGCTTTACCCTCTAGTAGCCTTTCGCTAAGACATTTCTTGGGCAATTGGCAAAGTGATATTTGGAAGTCCTTAGAGGGCTATAGTGAAAAAGCAAATATCCTCTGGTGAAATCTGGAAAGAAGCTTTCTGAGAAACTGCTCTGTGATGTGTGACTTCCACTCACAGCGTTACATCTGTATTTCTTGGATCTTTTTGCTAGCCTTATTTCTGTGGAATCTGAGAACAGATATTTCGGATCCCTTTGAAGACTACAGGGCCAAAGGAAATATCCTCAGATAACAAAGAGAAAGAAGCTTTTTGAGAAACTCCTTTGTGTTCTGTGAAATCATCTCACAGAGTTACAGGTTTCCCCTCCAGAAGCCTTTCGCTAATACAGTTCTTGTGGAATTGGCAAAGTGATATTTGGAAGCCCATAGAGGGCTACGGTGAAAAAGGAAATATCCTCAGATGAAATCTGGAAAGAAGCTTTCTGAGAAACTGCTCTGTGATGTGTGACTTCCACTCACACAGTTACATCTGTATTTCGTGGATCTCTTTGCTAGCCTTATTTCTGTGGAATCTGAGAACAGATATGTCGGATGCCTTTGAAGACTATAGGGCCAAAGGAAATATCCTCCGATAACAAAGAGAAAGAAGCTTTCTGAGAAACTTCTTTGTGTTCTGTGAAATCATCTCACAGAGTTACAGCATTCCCCTCAAGAAGCCTTTCGCTAAGACAGTTCTTGTGGAATTGGCATAGTGATATTTTGAAGCCCATAGAGGGCTGTAGTGAAAAAGGAAATATCCTCAGATGAAATCTTGAAAGAAGCTTTCTCAGAAACAGCTCAGTGATGTGTGACTTCCACTCACAGAGTTACATCTGTATTTCGTGGATCTCTTTGTTAGCCTTATTTCTGTGGGATCTGAGAACAGATATTTCGGATCACTTTGGAGACAATAGGGCCAAAGGAAATATCCTCCGATAACAAAGAGAAAGAAGCATTCTGCGAAACTTCTTTGTGTTCTGTGAAATCATCTCACAGAGTTACAGCTTTCCCGTCCAGAAGCCTTTCGCTAAGACAGTTCTTGTGGAATTGGCAAAGTGATATTTGGAAGCCCATAGAGGCCAATGGTGAAAAAGGAAATATCCTCACATGAAATCTGGAAAGAAGCTTTCTGAGAAACTGCTTAGTGTTCTGTTAATTCATCTCACAGTGTTACATCTGTATTTCGTGGATGCCTTTCCTAGCCTTTTTCTGTGGAATCTGAGAACAGATATTTCGGATCCCTTTGAAGTCTACAGGGCCAAAGGAAATATACTCCGATGACAAAGACAAGGAAGCTTTCTGAGAAACTTCTTTGTGTTCTGTGAAATCATGTCACAGAGTTACAGCTTTCCGTTCAAGAAGCCTTTCGCTAAGACAGTTCTTGTGGAAATGGCAAAGTGATAATTGGAAGCCCATAGAGGGCTAGGGTGAAAAAGTAAATATCCTCAGATGAAATCTGGAAAGAAGCTTTCTGAGCCACTGCTTAGAGTTTTGTTAACTCATCTCACAGAGTTACATCTGTATTTCGTGGATCTCTTTGCTAACCTTATTTCTGTGGAATCTGAGAACAGATATTTCAGATCCCTTTGAAGACTCTAGGGCCAAAGGAAATATCCTCTGATAACAAAGATAAACAAGTTTTCTGAGGAAGTTCTTTGTGTTCTGTGAAATCATCTCACAGAGTGCAGCTTTCCCCTCAAGAAGCCTTCGCTAAAACAGTTCTTCTGGAATTGGCAAAGTGATATTTGGAAGCCCATAGAGTGATCTGGTGAAAAAGGAAATATCTTCAGATGAAATCTGGAAAGAAGGTTTCTGAGAAACTGCTTAGTGTTCTATTAATTCATCTTTCACAGTTACATCTGTATTTCGAGGATCTCTTTGCTAGCCTTATTTCTGTGGAATCTGAGAACAGATATTTCGGATCCGTTTGAAGACTATAGGGCCAAAGGAAATATCCTCCTATAACAAAGAGAAAAAAGCTTTCTGAGAAACTTCTTTGTGTTCTGTGAAATCATCTCACAGAGTTACAGGTTTCCCCTCAAGAAGCCTTTCGCTAAGAGAGTTCTTGCGGAATTGGCAAAGTGATATTTGTAAGCCCCTAGAGGGCTATGGTGAAAAAGGAAATATCCTCAGATGAAA
>NW_020264296.1:147-2235 GCF_003255815.1 Theropithecus gelada | reverse complement strand
TTCTTGTGGAATTGGCAAAGTGATATTTAGAAGCCCATAGAGGGCTACGGTGAAAAAGGAAATATCGTTAGATGAAATCCGGAAAGAAGCTTTCTGAGAAACTTTTTAGTATTCTGCTAATTCATCTCACAGAGTTACATCTGTATTTCATGGATCTGTTTGCTAGCCTTATTTCTGTGGATTCTGAGACCAGATATTTCGGATCCCTTTGAAGAGTATAGGGCCAAAGGAAATATCCTCTGATAACAAAGAGAAAGAAGCTTTCTCAGAAACATCTTTGTGCTCTGTGAAATCATCTCACAGAGTTAGAGCTTTCCCCTCAAGAAGCCTTTCGCTAAGACAGTTCTTGTGGAGATGGCAAAGTGATATTTGGAATCCCATAGAGGGCTATGGTGAAAAAGGAAATATCCTCAGATGAAATCTGAAAAGAAGCTTTCTGAGAAACTGCTCTGTGATGTGTGACTTCCACTCACAGAGTTACATCTGTATTTCGTGGATATCTTTGCTAGCCTTATTTCTGTGGAATCCGAAAACAGATATTTCGGATCCCTTTGAAGACTATACGGCCAAAGGAAATATCCTGCGATAACAAAGAGACAGAAGCTTTCTGAGGAACTTCTCTGTGATGTGTGACTTCCACTCACAGAGTTACATCTGCATTTCGTGGAACTCTTTGCTAGCCTTATTTCTGTGGAATCTGAGAACAGATATTTCGGATCCCTTTGACGACTATAGGGCCAAAGGAAATATTTTCCAATAACAAAGACAAAGAAGCTTTCTGAAAAACCTCTTTGTGTTGTGTGAAATCGTCTCACAGAGTTACAGCTTTCCCTTCAAGAACACTTTCGCTAAGACAGTTCTTGTGGAAATGGCAAAGTGATATTTGGAAGCCCATAGAGGGCTATGGTGAAAAAGGAAATATCCTCAGAGGAAATCTGAAAAGAAGTTTTCTGAGAAACTGCTCTGTGATGTGTGACTTCCACTCACAGAGTTACATCTGTATTTCTTGGATCTCTTTGCTAGCCTTATTTCTGTGGAATCTGAGAACAGATATTACGGATCCCTTTGAAGACTATAGGGCCAAAAGTAATATCCTCCGATAACAAAGAGAAAGAAGCTTTCTGAGAAATGTCTTTGTGTTCTGTGAAATCATCTCATAGAGTTACAGTTTTCCCCTCAAGAAGCCCTTCGCTAAGACTGTTCTTGTGGAATTGGCAAAGTGATATTTGGAAGCCCTTAGAGGGCTATGGTGAAAAAGGAAATATCCTCAGTTGAAATCTGGAAAGAAGATTTCTGAGAAATTGCTTAGTGTTCTGTTGATTCATCTCACACAGTTACATCTGTATTTCGTGGATCTCTTTGCTAGCCTTCTTTCTGTGGAATCTGAGAACAGATATTTCGGATCCCTTTGAAGACTATAGGGCCAAAGGAAATATCCTCCGATAAGAAAGAGAAAGAAGCTTTCTGAGAAACTGCTCTGTGATGTGTGACTTCCACTCACAGAGTTACATCTGCATTTCGTGGATCTGTTTGCTAACTTAATTTCTGTGGAATCTGAGAACAGATATTTCTGATCCCTTTGAAGACTATAGGGCCAAAGGAAATATCCTCCGATAACAAAGAGAAAGAAGCTTTCTGAGAAACTTCTTTGTGTTTTGTGAAATCACCTCACAGCGTTACAGCTTTCCACTCAAGAAGCCTTTCGCTAAGACAGTTCTTGTGGACTTGGCAGAGTGATATTTGGAAGCCCTTAGAGGCCTACGGTGAAAAAGGAAATATCCTCAGATGAAATATGGAAAGAAGCTTTCTGAGAAACTGCTTAGTGTTCTGTTAATTCATCTCACAGAGTTACGTGTGTATTTCGTGGATCTCTTTGATACCCTTATTTCTGTGGAATCTGAGAACAGATATTTCGGATCCCTTTGAAGACTGCAGGTCCAAAGGAAATATCCTCCGATGACAAAGAGAAAGAAGCTTTCTGAGAAACTTCTTTGTGTTTTGTTAAATCATCTCACAGAGTTACAGCTTTCCCCTCAAGAAGCCTTTCGCTAAGACAGTTCTTGTGGAATTTGCAAAGTGATATTTGGA
>NW_020264295.1:0-2235 GCF_003255815.1 Theropithecus gelada | reverse complement strand
TGGCGGGCGCCCCTCCCCCAGCCTCGCTGCTGCCTTGCCGGTAGATCGCAGACTGCTGTGTTAGCAATGAGGGAGGCTCCGTGGGTGTGGGACCCTCCCAGCCAGGTGTGGGATATGATCTCCTGGTGTGCCTATTTGCTTAAAGCGCAGTATTGGGGTGGGAGTTACCCGATTTTCCAGGTGTTGTGTGTCTCAGTTCCCCTGGCTAGGAAAAGGGATTCCCTTCCCCCTTGCGCTTCCCAGGTGAGACAATGCCTCTCCATGCTTCAGCTCTCGCTGGTCGGGCTGCAGCATCTGACCAGCACCGATCGTCCGGCACTCCCCAGTGAGGTGAACCCAGTACCTCTGTTGAAAATGCAGAAATCACCGGTCTTCTGTGTCGCTCGCGCTGGGAGTTGGAGACTGGAGCTGTTCCTATTCGGCCATCTTGCTCCCTTATCTCTTGTGGAATTTTAAAAGAGATGTTTGGAAGCCCATAGAGGGCTACGGTGAAAAAGGATATATCTTCAGTTAAAACCTGAATAGAAGCTTTTTGAGGAACTGTTTTGTGATATGTGACTTCCACTCACTGAGTTACAGCTGTATTTCGTAGAGCTGTTTGCTAGCCTTATTTCTGTGGAATCTGAGAACTGTTATTTCGGATCCCTTTGAAGATTATAGGGCAATAAGAAATATCCGCCGTTAAAAGTGAGAAAGAAGCTTTCTGAGAAACTTCTTTGTGATCAGTGAATTCAACTCACAGAGTTACAGCTTTCCCCTGAAGAAGCCTTTTGCTAAGACTATCCTTGTGGAATTTGCAAAGTGATATTTGGAAGCCCATAGAGGACTATGGTGCAAAGGCAATATCTTCAGATAAAAACTGGAAAGAAGCTTTCTGAGAAACTGCTTTGTGTTCTCTTAATTCATCTCACAGAGTAACAGCTTTCCCCTCAAAAAGCCTCTCACTAAGACTGTTCTTGTGGAATTTGTAAAGTGATATTTGGAAGCCCATAGAAGGCTTGGTGAAAAAGGAAATATCCTAAGATAACAACTGAAAAAAAGCTTTCTGAGAAACTGCTTTGTATTCTGTTAGTTCATCTCACAGAGTTACAGCTTTCCCCTCAAGAAGCCGTTCACTAAGACTGTTCTTGTGGAATTTGCAAAGTGATATTTGGAAGCCCGTAGAGGGCTATGGTGAAAAAGGAAATATCTTCAGTTAAAAACTGGAAAGAAGCTTTCTGAGAAACTGCTTTGTGTGTTGTTAATTCATCTCACAGAGTTACAGCCTTCCCCTCTAGAAGCCTTTCGCTAAGACTGTTCTTTTGGAATTTGCAAAGTGATATTTGGAAGCCCATAGATGGCTTGGGTGAAAAAGTAAATGTCCTCAGATAAAAACCGGAAAGAAGCTTTCTGAGAAACTGCTTTGTGTTCTGTTAATTCATCTCACAGATTTACATCTTTCTCCTCAAGGAGCCATTCACTAAGACTGTTCTTGTGGAATTTTCAAAGTGATATTTGGAAGCCCATAGAGGGCTATGGTGAAAAAGGAATTATCTTCAGTTAAAACTGGAAAGAAGCTTTCTGAGAAACTGCTTTGTGTTCTTTAACTTCATCTCACAGAGTTACAGCTTTCCCCTCAAGAAGCCGTTCGCTAAGACTGTTCTTGTGGAATTTGCAAACTAATATTTGGAAGCCCATAGAGGGCTATGGTGAAATGGAAATATCTTCAGATAAAAACTGGAAAGAAGCTTTCTGAGAAACTTCTTTGTGTTCTGTTAATTCATCTGACAGAGTTACAGTTTTCCGCTCAAGAAGCCGTTCCCTAAAACTGTTCTTGTGGAATTTGCAAAGTGATATTTGGAAGCCCATAGAGGGCTATTTTGAAAACGGAAATATCTCCAGTTAAAAATTGGAAAGAAGGTTTCTGTGAAACTGTTTTGTGTTCTGTTAATTCATCTCACAGAGTTACAACTTTCCGTTTCAGAAGCCTTTCGTTAAGACTGTTCTTTTGGAATTTTCAAAGTGATATTTGGAAGCCCATAGAGGGCTACGGTGAAAAAGAATGTATCTACAGTTAAAACCTGAATAGAAGCTTTCTGAGGAACTGCTTTGTGATATGGCACTTCCACTCACTGAGGTACAGCTGTATTTGGTAGAGCTGTTTGCTAGCCTTATTTCTGTGGAATCTGAGAACTGTTATTTCGGATCCTTTGAAGACTATACGGCAATAAGAAATATCCGCCGCTAAAAGTGAGA
>NW_020264294.1:931-2235 GCF_003255815.1 Theropithecus gelada | reverse complement strand
CAGAAATCTTCTTTCCAGTTTTCAGCTGAGGATATTTCCTTTTTCACTATAGCCCTCTATGGGCTTCCAAATATCACTTTGCCAATTCCACAAGGACTGTCTTAGCAAAAGGCTTTCTGAGACGAAAGCTGTAACTCTGTGAGATGATTTTACAGAACACAAAGAAGTTCCTCAGAAAGCTTCTTTCTCTTTGTTTTCGGAGGATATTTCCTTTGGCCCTATAGTCTTCAAAGGGATTCGAAATATCTGTTCTCATTTGCCACAGAAATAAGGCTAGCAAAGAGATCCATGAAATACAGATGTAACTCTGTGAGATAAATTAACAGAACAGTAAGCAGTTTCTCAGAAAGCTTCTTTCCGGATTTCATCTGACGATATTTCCTTTTTCACCAAGCCCTCTACGGGCTTCCAAATATCACTTTGCCAATTCCACAAGAACTGTCTTAGCGAAAGGCTTCCTGAGGGGAAATCTGTACCTCTGTGAGATGATTTCACAGAACACAAAGAAGTTTCTCAGAAAGCTTCTTTCTCTTTGTTTTCGGAGGATATTTCCTTGGCTCTATAGTCTTCAAAGGGATCCGAAATATCTGTTCTCAGATTCCACAGAAATAAAGCTAGCAAAGAGATCCACGAAATACAGATGTAACTCTGTGAGTGGAAGTCACACATCACCGAGCAGGTTCTCAGAAAGCTTCTTTCCAGATTTCACCTGAGGATATTTCCTTTTTCACCATAGCCCTCTATGGGCTTCCAAATATCACATTGGCAATTCCACAAGAACTGTCTTAGCGTAAGGCTTCCTGAGGGCAAATCTGCAACTCTGTGAGAGGATTTCAGAGAACAAAAAGAAGTTTCACAGAAAGCTTCCTTCTCTTTGTTATCGGAGGATATTTCCTTTGGCACTATAGTCTTCAAAGGGATCCGAAATATCTGTTCTCAGATTCCACAGAAATAAGGCCAGCAAAGAGATCCAGGAAATACAGAAGTAACTCTGTGAGATGAATTAACAGAACACTAAGCAGTTTCTCAGAAAGCTTCTTTCCAGATTTCAGCTAAGGATATTTCCTTTTTCACCTTAGCACTCTATGGGCTTCCAAATATCACTTTGCCAATTCCACAAGAAGTGACTTAACGAAAGGCCTCTTGAGGGGAAAGCTGAAACTCCGTTAGATGATTTCACAGAACACAAAGAAGTTTCTCAGAAACTTCTTTCTCTTTGTTATCGGAGGATATTTCCTTTGGCCCTATAGTCTTCAAAGGGATCCGAAATATCTGTTCTCAGATTCCACAGAAATAAGGCTAGC
>NW_020264294.1:0-888 GCF_003255815.1 Theropithecus gelada | reverse complement strand
TGATTTCACAGAACACAAAGAAGTTTCTCAGAAAGCTTCTTTCTCTCTGTTATCGGAGGATATTTCCTTTGGCCCTATAGTCTTCAAAGGGATCCGAAATATCTGTTCTCAGATTCCACAGAAATAAGGCTAGCAAAGAGATCCACGAGATACAGATGTAACTCTGTGAGATGAATTAAGAGAACAGTAAGCAGTTTCTCAGAAAGCTTCTTTCCAGATTTCCTCTGAGGATATTTCCTTATTCACCATAGACCTCTACGGGCTTCCAAATATCACTTTGCCAATTCCACAAGAACTGACTTAGCGAAAGGCTTCCTGAGGGGAAAGCTGTAGCTCTGAGAGATGATTTCATAGAATACACAGAAGTTTCTCAGAAAGCTTCTTTCTCTTCGTTATCGGAGGATATTTCCTTTGGCCCTATAGTCTTCAAAGGGATCCGAAATATCTCTTCTCAGA
Source organism: Theropithecus gelada (assembly GCF_003255815.1). Taxonomy (NCBI): domain Eukaryota; kingdom Metazoa; phylum Chordata; class Mammalia; order Primates; family Cercopithecidae; genus Theropithecus; species Theropithecus gelada. The sequence continues at coordinate 432 of NW_020264294.1, read as the reverse complement.
TTCCACAGAAATAAGGCTAGCAAAGAGATCCAAGAAACAGATGTACCTCTGTGAGATGAATTAATAGAACACCAAGCAGTTTCTCAGGAAATTTCTTTCCAGATTTCTGCTGAGGATATTTCCTTTTTCACCATAGCCCTCTATGTGCTTCGAAATATCACTTTGCCAATTCCACAAGAACTGTCTTAACAAAAGGCTTCCTGAGGGGAAAGCTGTAACTCTGTGAGACGATTTCCCAGAACACAAAGAAGATTCTCAGAAAGCTTCTTTCTCTTTGTTATCGGAGGATATTTCCTTTGGCCCTATGGTCTTCAAAGGGATCCGAAATATCTGTTCTCAGATTCCACAGAAAGACGGCTAGCAAAGAAATCCATGAAATACAGACGTAACTCTGTGAGATGAATTAACAGAACACTAAGCAGTTTCTCAGAA
>NW_020264293.1:0-2236 GCF_003255815.1 Theropithecus gelada | reverse complement strand
TAAGCACTTTCTCAGAAAGCTTCTTTCCGTATTTCATCTTAGGATATTTCCTTTTTCACCATAGCCCTCTAGGGGCTTTCAAATATCACTTTGGCTCTTCCACAAGAACTGTCTTAGCGAAAGGCTTCTTGAGGGGAAAGCTGTAACTCTGTGAGATGATTTCACAGAAAACAGAGAAGTTACTCAGAAAGCTTCTTTTTCTTTGTAATCAGAGGATATTTCCTTTGGCCCTATAGTCTTCAAAGGGATCCGAAATATCTCTTCTCAGATTCCACAGAAATAAGGCTGGCAAAGAGATGCACGAAATACAGATGTAACTCTGTGAGATGAATTAACAGAACACTAAGCAGTTTCTCAAAAAGCTACTTTCCATATTTCATCTGAGGATATTTCCTTTTTCACCATAGCCCTCTATGGGCTTCCAAATATCCCTTTGCCAATTCCACAAGAACTGTCTTAGCGAAAGGCTTCTTGCGGGGAAAGCTGTAACTCTCTTGAGATAATTTCACAGAACACAAAGAAGTTTCTCAGACAGCTTCTTTCTCTTTGTTATCGGAGGATATTTCCTTTGGCAATATAGTCTTCAATTGATCCGAAATATCTGTTCTCAGATTCCACAGAAATAAGGGTAGCAAAGAGATCCACGAAATACAGATGTAACTATGTGAGATGAATTAACAGAACACTAAGCAGTATCTCAGAAATCTTCTTTCCATATTTCATCTGAGGATGTTTCCTTTTTCACCATAGCCCTCTATGGGCTTCCAAATATCACTTTGCTAATTCCACAAGAACTCTCTTAGCGAAAGGCTTCTTGAGTTGAAAGCTGTAACTCTGTGAGATGATTTCACAGAACACAAAGAAGTTTCTCAGAAAGCTTCTTTCTCTTTGTTATCGGAGGATATTTCCTTTGGCCCTATAGTCTTCAAAGGGATCTGAAATATCTGTTTTCAGATTCCACAGAAATTAGGCAACAAAGAGATCCACGAAATACAGATGTAAGTCTCTGAGTGGAAGTCACACATCACAGAGCAGTTTCTTAGAAAGCTTCTTCCATATTTCATCTGAGGATATTTCCTTTTTCACCATAGCCCTCTATGGGCTTCCAAACATCACTTTGCCAATTCCTCACGAACTGTCGTAGCCAAAGGCTTCTTGAGGGGAAAGGTGTAACTCTGTGAGATGATTTCACAGAACACAAAGAGTTTCTCAGAAACCTTCTTTCTCTTTGTTATCGGAGTATATTTCCTTTGGCCGTATAGTCTTCAAAGGGATCTGAAATATCTGTTTTCAGATTCCACAGAAATTAGGCTACCAAAGAGATGCACGAAATACAGATGTAACTCTGTGAGATGAATTAACAGAACACTAAGCAGTTTCTCAGAATGCTTCTTTCCAGATTTCATCTGTGGATATTTCCTTTTTCACCATAGCCCTCTATGGGCTTCCAAATATCACTTTGCCAATTCCACAAGAACTGTCTTAGCCAAAGGCTTCTTGAGGGGAAAGCTGTAACTCTGTGAGATGATTTCACAGAACACAAAGAAGTTTCTCAGAAAGCTTCTTTCTCTTTGTTATCGTAGGATATTTCCTTTGGCCCTATAGTTTTCAAAGGGATCCGAAATATCTGTTCTCAGATTCCACAGAAATAAGGCTAGTAAAGAGATCCACGAAATACAGATGTAACTCTGTGAAATGAATTAACGCAACACTAAGCAGTTTCTCAGAAAGCTTCTTTGAAGATTTCATCTGAGGATATTTCCTTTTTCACCATAACCCTCTATGGGCTTCCAAATATCACTTTGCCAATTCCTCAAGAACTGTCTTAGCGAAAGCCTTCTTGAGGGGAAAGCTGTAACTCTGTGAGAAGATTTCACAGAACACAAAGAAGTTTCTCAGAAAGCTTCTTCCTCTTTGTTATCGGAGGATATTTCCTTTGGCCCTATAGCCTTCAAAGGAATCCGAAATATCTGTTCTCAGATTCGACAGAAATAAGGCCAGCAAGGATATCCACGAAATACAGATGTAACTCTGTGAGATGAATTAACAGAACACTAAGCAGTTTCTCAGAAAGCTTCTTTCCGTATTTCATCTGAGTATATTTCCTTTTTCACCGTAGTCCTCTATGGGCTTCCAAATATCACTTTCCCAATTCCACAAGAACTGTCTTAACGAAACGCTTCTTGAGGGGAAAGCTGTAACTCTGTGAGATGATTTCACACAAGACAGAGAAGTT
>NW_020264292.1:0-8454 GCF_003255815.1 Theropithecus gelada | reverse complement strand
CCCAATGACAAGGCCAAATTCTATGTAGCTGGCCTGGTGTCCTGGGGGCCCCAGTGTGGGACCTATGGGCTCTACACACGGGTACAGAACTATGTTGACTGGATAATGAAGACTATGCAGGAAAATAGCACCCCCAGTAAGGATTAATCCAGATACATCCCACCAGCCTCTCCAAGGGGCATGACCAATGCATTGCCTTCTGTTCCTTATGATATTCTCATTATTTCATCATGACTAAAGGAAGACACGAGCGAATGATTTAAATAGAACTTGATTGTTGAGATGCCTGGCTGGAAGTAGAGAGGTAGAGTTTGATCATAGAATTGTGCTGGTCATACATTCATGGTCTGACTCCTTGGGGTCCTTTCCCCTGAGTACCTATTGTAGATAACACTATGGGTGGGGCACTCCTATCTTGCACTATTCCACAGGGACACTTTAATTCTTTGTTTCCTCTTTACCTGTTCAAAATTCCATTTACTTGATCATTCTCAGTATCCACTGTCTATGTACAATAAAGTATGTTTATAAGCAAATTTTGGCTGACTTACCTCATTCCACACCAAACCCTCAGAATTATAGAAGGGGAGTGGGATGAGAAGGCTGTTATGTCACTGAAATTGGGCATCTAGTAATTTATATTTAATTTAATTGTCATGAAAACAGAGAATTCAGCTTTTCTTCTCTCTTCCAACTGAGATATACTGAATATTGTGGATTAGTATGAAGATCACAAGTGTAAGGCATCATATTCTAGTTTTGAAATTCATTAATACTTACCTGGCCAAAAAAAAGGAAAAATAAGGAAAAAAAGAAACTCATTAAATCTCACTGGGTGCATGGCTCACACCTGTGATCCCAACACTGGGAGGCTGGGGTGGGAGGAACACTGACCCAGGGGTTCAAGATTAGTGTGAGCAACATAGGGAGACCCTGTCTCTACAAAAATAAAAAGGAAAAATTAGCTAGGCATGGTGGTGCTTGCCTTAGTCCCAGCTACTTAGGAGGCTGAGGTGGGAAGATCGCTGGAGCCCAGGAGGTCAAGGCTGCAGTGAGCTGTGATCATGCCACTGTACTCCAGTCTGGTAACCAGAGTGAGATATTGTCTTGAACAAAACAAAAAAACCCCAACTTATTCAGAAGTCCATGTACAATAGTTTGAGTTGGCTGTTTAAGATCTTCTTTAAGTATAATGTTTTTCAATATGTCAACTGAAAGTTAATTTTCCTTTAATACTCACTTGTATCACGCAATATTATGACAACAAAAAAGAAAAACTACAGAAATTGAGCATGCTCTTGTCTGCTTTCCTGGTGGTTTTGATCAATTTGTGACAATGTTTTCATTAGATTGAACTCTGTACCAAGATGACATAGCAGAAAATCTCCCTTCTATTTTCTAGGGGAAGGAAAAGAAAATATTCCTCCTCCCAAAGAATGATTAGTGATGAGAAATGACTACAGAATAGGGACTTAGCATTTTACAAACTGAGGACAGGAGAACTCTCTCAGGATGGTGGTTGCCCTAACAAGGTGTCTTAGGAAAGCAGAGGTCTGAGAAGAAGAGTTGAGGGGAAATCTGACCTATTCGATGTGACACGTGGCTTTCAGGAGGGCAGTTTTTACCAGAAGTCAAAAAGGGTTTGTTTGGGCCCATCAAGAATGGACTTTGATATTCCATAGACCAAGAGGGCTAAATTCAAAAGCTGACCTTAGACCGGAGGGTAAACACGATGTGGTAACCAGAGGAACTCTAATTGAAGGGCCTGAAGAATTGAAGGGAATTACAACTGGGAGCCTCTGGGAGGATTATATCGTCAACCAAGCAGCATAAAGTCACTATGTCACTCCTGAACTGTATGCATCGTAGCCACCTCCCGACACTTCCTGTCATTGCAGGGGCAATGGAATTGACAGTGTGGCCTGGGCGAGAGTGTTTTGGTGACAGGAGGATTCTTCTAGAGATAAAAAGGCATTGGAGAAATATTAAGATTTAGAAACATGATCTGTGATAGAGATATTTTTCTTCTTTTTTTTATACTTGGGGTAATAGCAAAACATTAACCTGGAATCTGATAAGTAACAGAAAAGAAAGTTCCTCCCTCTCGGAGAATCACCAGTCTGTTTGGGTTCTGCCCTTGCTGATGGGCTGAGGTATCGGTGAAGAATTTCCCTCTTTGCTGCCGCCTTGTACAGCGTGACGGGTATGGGTTTTGGATCGTTGACTGTGCTGCAAGGTCATTTCTCTGGGTGAATGGCAGGGGGAAGATCTAAATGAATCATCATCAGAGACTTCAGAGCTGGGAAGAGCTCGTCACCAGGTCCTAGAGGGGCTAGAAAGTCATTCATTGTGTTTAAAGGGTATCCATCATAGTACCTTGCAAGTTACTTGGGAACATATGTCCGCTTCTTCTGAAACTCAGGAAAATAGTTAGCTTTTTAAAGAAGGTGAATTGTCACTTTTCTTTGGTCGGAAGAAAATGGGCTGGTGGGTCAGCAGCTCATGCCAGGGAGGAAAGACAATGTCCAGTGGTCAAGAGGAGTTGAAGCGAAGGAACCTACTTCAAACTGGACCAGCCCAGAAGGGGCTAGAAGGGATCCTGGGATCAGTGTTCCGGTCCCTTATTGCAAAAACGCCCCCACTATCCCCCTGGCAGGCATCCTGCTTTAGAGATGGGTGCCCAGCACAGAACATGTTTTTTTTTTTTTTTTTTTTTTTTTTTGAGACGGAGTCTCGCGCTGTGTCACCCAGGCTGGAGTGCAGTGGCGCGATCTCGGCTCACTGCAAGCTCCGCCTCCCAGGTTCCCGCCATTCTCCTGCCTCAGCCTCCGAGTAGCTGGGACTACAGGCGCCCGCCACCACGCCCGGCTAGTTTTTTGTATTTTCAGTAGAGACGGGGTTTCACCATGTTAGCCAGGATGGTCTCGATCTCCTGACCTCGTGATCCACCCGCCTCGGCCTCCCAAAGTGCTGGGATTACAGGCTTGAGCCACCGCGCCCGGCCCAGAACATGTTTTGAGAGAACACATCCATCCTATTCTTTCCCCGGAGCCAGGTCTCACAGTCCTCTCGATTAGCTAGGGGCAGACGGACAAACCTGAGGTCGTGAGCAACCTTCTCCTCCATGACCCCAAAGCCACTGACGTAGCCCATCAAGCCCAGGTCATAGAAGGTCTTGTTGTCAGGGAGGCAGATGGGGAGGAGGTTGGGACCCAGGGTGACACTATTTTCCAGCTCCAGCAGGGCGATGTCCCCCTCTAAATTGTGGGACTCATCCTGACGGTAGTCCGGGTGGATGCTGACCCTGCGGATGGGGTGACTTGCCAGCTTCATGAGCTCTTCCACATTTGTATGGCCCAGGAACACATCCAAGGGGACATTGCTTTGTGCATCGTGTTCCTTGAGATACAGGGTGTGGGCAGCTGTGAGGATCCAGCGGTCGCCCAGCAGGGTCCCGCCCCTGTGCCCGTGGATGTTGGTGAACACCTGCCAGGGGAAGTTGCCCATCTTGGCTTTTTGCCCTCCGATGATGCGCTGCCTCTGTTCCACAGGGTGCACGGGCTTCCCACACACTGAGGGAGAGAGAGGGAAGACAAGGGCAAGTCAGCTCTGGGTCTCCCACCTCTTCCTTCTGCGGCCAGCCAGCTCCCCGTTTGCCCTCTCTTTTTGACTTGTCTCTTTTCTCTTTTTCCTCCCATCTCCACACTTCCTTCATTGGCCTATTGACAGGCTCTTCTCCTTGTTTTTGTTTTTATTTTTGTTTTTTGAGACTCCTTGCTCTGTGGCCCAGGCTGGGGTGCAGTGGCGTGATATCAGCTCACTGCAACCTTTGCCTGCCGGGTTCAAGCAATTCTTGTCCCTCAGCCACTCTAGTAGCTGGGACTACAGGTATGTGCCACTATGCTTGGCTAATTTTTGTATTTTCTTTTTTCTTTTCTTTTTTTTTTTTTTTTTGAGACGGAGTCTCGCTGTGTCGCCCAGGCTGGAGTGCGGTGGCGCGATCTCGGCTCACTGCAAGCTCCGCCTCCCGGGTTCACGCCATTCTCCCGCCTCAGCCTCCGAGTAGCTGGGACTACAGGCGCCCGCCACCTCGCCCGGCTAGTTTTTTGTATTTTTAGTAGAGACGGGGTTTCACCATGTTAGCCAGGATGGTCTCGATCTCCTGACTTCGTGATCCACCCGCCTCGGCCTCCCAAAGTGCTGGGATTACAGGCTTGAGCCACCGCGCCCGGCCTAATTTTTGTATTTTCAATAGAGGCTGGGTTTCACCATGTTGGCCAGGCTGGTCTCGAACTCCTGACCTCAGGTGATCTGCCTGCCTCGGCCTCCCAAAGTGCTGAGATTACAGGTGTGAGCCACCACGTCTTGCCCCTTGTTCTTGTTTATTTCTTCCTGGGGTGTCTTCCGTTGTTTTTATTCTCTGATTTCCCATCTGCTTAGTGAAAATGCTGGCATTTCGGGACTAAATTCAGCACTCTTCCCCTCTCTCGCTTTCTCCTGGTATGTTCCCCTCTCCTCTCCTCTGTCTCCTTTTTCTGGGCCATGCTGCTTCTGAGGACTTTCAGGCTGCTAACGATCCTGAGGATGGCCCCAGAGGGTTTCCACTCACCTGGCAAGCACCGAGGAATCTTCCCTTCCTTCTGTTCATTCTTCCAAATGCCCTGTGCTGTGCAGGTGTACAGCCCTGAAGGCAGAGGAGGCAAGAATCAAGTTGGGAGGTGATGGGTAAGAAAACTAGGTTGCAGAGGCCAGCAAGTACTGAGTGTGCTCGACGGGGAGAGGGGTAGGGAGGAACAACATGGCAAGGGCCAAAGGTCAAAGGCTCAACTCTAGAAGGAAAAAATGTCAAGTGTTCAGAGGCTCTAGACCTATATTTTGTTTTAATGTCAAGTAAAAAAATCGGAATGCTTAACCATTAATATATGTTTGCTGTGATCCCTGTTTGTGAAAGTAGACATAAAAACCAGAAGGAATGTGTCAAAATCTTATCAGTGATTGCGTCTTAGTCGTGGAATCATAGATGATAATTGTAGCTACGTCTTCTGATTGCTGAAAATGTGCCATGCTTCTTACTTTGCCCGCATGATCTCATTTAAACACTATAGTGACACTTGCAGGTGTGTGTTATTATCCTCATTGTGGATGAGCAGGCTGAGCTTAAATATTTTGCACAGGGTCACATAACTTCTGAGTGCCAGAACCAAGGTGCAGGAGGTTTTCTGACTCCAAAGTCCAGCTCTCAATGAATACCATTTATAATCCAGATTTTTTTCCTTTTTTTTCTGTTTCAAACCTATAATGCATGTGATTTCTAATATTTAAAAAAAGTTTGAAAAATACCCACTAATAAGTGAGAGTCATTTAGTAAAACTAAGTGCAAAAATCACAACCAGGTTGAGAGAGGAGAATGGAGAGGGGAGTTTCACTGAGTTAGCTGTAGTGGTCATGATGGTGGCAAAGACTGTGGTGTTGGTGTTGGTGGTGATTGTGGTGTTGATGTTGGTAATGGTGGTGGTGATTGTGGTGTTGATGTTGATGATGACAGTGGTGTTGTTAATGGTGGTATTGTTAATGGTGTTAATGGTGGTGGTGGTATTGGTGGTGATGATGGTGTTGGTAATGGTGATGGTGGTAATGGTGGTGGTGATGGTAGTGTTGGTGTTGGCAATGGTGGTGGTGGTGATAGTGGTGTTGTAATGGTGGTGGTGATCATGGTAGTGTTGACAATGGTGTTGGTTATGATGATGGTGGTGACGGTGGTGTTAGTGTTGGTGGTGATGACGATGTTGGTAATGGTGATGGTGGTGATGATGGTGTTGGTAGTGTTGATGGTGGCACTGGTGTTGGTAATAGTCATGGTGATAGTGGTGTTGGTAATGGTGGTGATAATGGTAGTGGTGATGGTGGTGTTCGTAATGATAATGGTATCGATTGTGGTGATGGCAGTGATGGTGGTGATTGTGCTGGCATTGATGCTACTGGTAGTGTTGCTTGTGTTGTTACTGGTAGTGGTGGTGATGGCAATGATGGTAGCAGTGGGGATGTGGTGGAGGCAGTGGTGGTAGAGGGGATGATGTGGTGACAGTGAGCTGTTTATGTGATTTGAATCTTTTCTTTGCATCAGCTCCTCCTTCTTCAAACCTACTAGCTTCCTCTTTGCGCTACAATTCAGGCCCCTGAAGCCAGTGCCCTGGCAGATACCTTAATATGCATTCCCTAGGGATTCTACTGGGAGAAATCTCAGAGGATACCCCAAGGGGATGGAAGGGAGAAAATTTCCATTTGCGTTAGTCCCTACTTTGCTCGGACTCCCTGCTGCCAGCCCTGGTCTGCATCTTGTAATATGGCTCGTGGCAGTAGTACTGGATACAGGCCTTGTAGGTACTCACCCCCATTGTGGTGGTGTAATGGAAGGCAGATTTCGGGGCTGCCCACAGTCCTTGACTTGGAGAGAACACAGGGCAGGGTGAGAGCTGAGAAAGACTGTGCTGGAACTTTAGTGGTGAGAGTGTGAGTTGTCTACCTGCAGAGCACGTTGAGAGGCTTAGAAAAAATAGTCAGTGGCGAGGGCCCTTACAACGGACAGGAGTTGGGTGGTGTGAAATTCGGTTCTGGGTAGAGCCCATCCATCCCATTGAGATGAGGGCTCACCGATTCCTGAGATGGGCCATAGGCATCAAAGGACAAGTCAGGGTGAGGGTCTCTTGGAAAGAGGCTTACTCGGGATGCCTCCTTCTTTCTCGGCCCAGGTCCTCAAGGTTGGAGGTGGGAAGTCCCCAGGATCATATCCCTGAATTGTGACTTACTCTTGCATCTGGGCATGGCACGATGCCATGTGCCATCATCCTGGCAGACAGCTGTGAAGGAGTGCAGCACCTGGTTCCCCTGTTGAGCAGAGGAACAGGCACCATCAGTGCCAAGAGGCAATGCAGGTCCCCTTGCTGCCCTTCCCACACAGGAGTGGGAGGCAATACAAAGACATCTCTCAGCTCCCCGATGACTGTGGCTCCCCCATGGATGTGGCTCCTTCTTCCTTCTCCCCAGCCCATTGCAGACAGGAGTGCTGAGCCACCCTGCAGCAAGTCAGAGAGGGACTAATTGATAGACCCGATCATCCTCTCTCTAGACTGTGGCCCGTTCCCACTGAGGTCCAATTGAATCCCACAATTTGTAATTAAAAAAATCACAAGCCACGTTTGAGTGTTTTTTTGTATCAAAACAAAAGCCTGTGCTCCAGGGCAGAACCATGTTTCTCTGGCTGGAGTCCCCTGCCTCCGGGCCTGCAGCACTTTCTCTCTCCTGGGTTGCAGTTTTCCTAAGGACAGAGGCCTTCCCTGAAATCCTAGAGCCACCTCAACCCGTTGAAAGGTGCTGGAGACGTTGATGTATGTGAAGTGCTGTTGCTGTTGAGCAGGGACAAGACTAGGAAATGGCAGTCTTTGAAATGAAAAGTTACTGGACAATATGAATGAGTTTTACTAAGACCAAAAATTGGCCAAGTGCGGTGGATTACGCCTGTAATCCCAGCACTCTAGGGGGCCGAGGCAGGTGGATCACTTGACGCCAGGAGTTTGAGTCAAGTCTCGGAAAATTGAGAAACCCTATCTCTACCAAAAATACAAAAATTAGCCGGGCATGGTGGCACTTGCCCGTAATTCCAGCAACTCCGGTGGCTGAGGTACCTGAGTAGCTTGAATCCAGGAGCATCGCTTGAACCTGGGAGGTGGAGTTCACAGTGAGTGGAGATCATGCCACTGCCTGGGTGACAGAGCAAGACTCTGTCTCAAAAACAAAATAAACCCAAAAAGACCAAAAATCATCCCATAGAGTTAGCCCTGGTTGCAAAAGAATGTGTGTGAGAACTAGACCGTCTGAGTAAAATGTAGGTAATGTGAGAAACGGTGTGACTTGCTTTAAATTCTATGTTGTGAATGACAAATGCAAAAGTAAGGGCAGTGGGTGGTGCAGGCAAGGGAGGGTTGTAATATGAGCAAAGAGGTTGTTAGTCTCCAGTCCTCTGGACCCAGGACACCCACCTAATTCTCCTGATGGAGATGGAAGCACCTTGGAGTAAAGAACAATGTATCAGGTGAACTCGACTTGATACAACATTCAAATGTGAACTCCACAAAGGCTGTGTGACTTTGTGGGTTTCTTTTTACTGAACCTCCCACATCTAGGACAGTGCCTGACAGTAGACCCTTAAAATGTGCATTATGAATTAACTATGACTTAAGGACATGTCATAGGTCTCTTCTTTGATTCTGATTAAGTCTTCCGTGTGGACCTATTGAGCAACGAAGGGATGTTCAGTCTTGGGTCTCTGTCCAGAGAGACAGATAATTTTTAGTTTACCAGCTTTTGTGAGATTGATCCATGGATAAAACCTTATTCCTTCCTGAATCTTCAGAGCTGAGGACAGGACGGTGGGCCCAGGGTGAGACCACCCACATG
>NW_020264291.1:0-2236 GCF_003255815.1 Theropithecus gelada | reverse complement strand
GCCGCTGTTAAAAACAGCTGTGGATATACAGGGGGTGAGCCCAGTGTCGCACGCCCACCAGTCCACCTCAGAGGGGACCAAGTAGTGATTGGAACTGGGTACTGCCAGGGTTACATTACAGAGATGCTGATGACTAGGGGGTACTTGGCCTATGCAAGTTCCTGACCCAGAAACTTCAGCCAGGGTCAGTTTATTGCGTTGTTCCCACGCGCATCCAGTAGGATTAGTGGAATTGATGAACTTAGCAGTGGAGGCGATGCCTTCGTAATAAGGAGGACTTGTTGCTAGGCATAACCAGCAAGAGGAGGTGAATTCTGGCCTTGTCTGATTTAAGACAAGATAGGAACCTTTTATGAGATTCAGGAGCCTGTTTTCTATTTCCGGGTTAGGGGCCCATCGGGTGATGTCTTGAGTTGAGGATGCGTATTCAGAGGAGGCGGAGATCAAGGGTGGGGAAGTACTTTGAGGAGCCTTTAATTGGGGCTTCTCAGATATGGGAACCGGGGGCTTCCTAGCTTCTAATAAGACCTGGTTTGGCCCTACTATAACAGGGGCAGTGTCCGGATTGACCAATAGTCTGATTTGGAGGGGAATTTTAGGCGGGTTGTGCTGGTATAAATAGAGGCCCCATATTAACCCTGTTGTTATCCATCTGTTATCAGATTTTGCTGCATCTTCAAACTTGATGCGGACCAGGTTGCAATTTTCCGAATATCGGGTTGTGGTACAGGGCTGGACAAAGGACATGGTTATGTACCAAGGTTTTGTGGCCCATTTCCACTCTCCATCATTAGTAGTCACACAGGACCAGCTTTTGCAATATAAGTGACTCAGATCTCCACAAGTTTTTTTCATTTGTCCTGTCCTGAATCCGGGACAGGCATAAAACCCGTTCCGGCTGATGGATACCCTTCTAGCCTGTCTTTTCCATTCTTGTCCATCCTGAGGAGTCCCTAATAGGACTCCTGTGGGACCAGTAAACCGGGGGCCTGTGTCTTTTATCTTTCCTGCTATTTTTTCTAGGTTGAAATAGAGGTCTGGAAACCAAGTCCCTATAGGAGCATTCTCGGAGGTCTCATTTAAGACCTCTTGATTATTAAAATTAATTATCTGCCAGGTCAGGCTAAATGGCCGGTGGGGGTTAGCGTCAAAAGCTATACTAGAGACGGCGCAGGGAAGAAGGGCAAACAATAAGCAGAGAGTTAGATACGAGAGAGTCTTATCTTGAGCGGGTTCTCGGAGCGTCGGAGTCTCCATATCTCAGGTGGTGTTGGTCTGGGCGTCTCTGGAGAAGCCTTGACGTGGGATGCGTGGATCCAAGTGGAGATTCCGTCAACCTTTATGGCTGTGGGCGTGGTCAGGAGAACGATGTAGGGTCCTTTCCACCGAGGCTCTAGTCCTTGAGTGCAGTGCCGTCTAACGTAGACAGAGTCTCCCACCTGGAAGGGGTGACTGGTCTGTGGATGTCCTGGTTGGTACAGTTCTGCCAAGGGGGCCCAGATTTGGGCCTGTACTGCTTGGAGTCCTTTTAGCCGGGCCTGTAGGTCAGTCTTAGGATCGGAGGGGGAGAAGGAGTTAAGCAAGGTTGACAAAGGGGGAGGTCCTCCGTAGAGGATTTCATATGGAGTGAGCCCAAAACGGTTAGGCGTATTTCGGGCCCTTAACAGAGCTAAGGATAGGAGGCGTCTCCAATCTTTTAAACCAGTCTCTAAGGTCAATTTAGTAAGGGTCTCTTTTATTGTTCTATTCATTCTTTCTACCTGTCCTGAGCTCTGGGGTCTATAGGCACAATGTAATTTCCAATTAATCCCCAATATCCTGGCGAGCCCCTGACTTACCTGAGAAACGAAGGCCGGCCCGTTGTCTGACCCAATTACCTTGGGAAGTCCAAATCTAGGAAAGATTTCTTCCAAAATTTTCTTGGCTACTATGTGTGCCGTTTCTTGCCGGGTGGGGTAGGCTTCTACCCATCCTGAAAAGGTATCTACAAACACCAGTAAGTACTTATATCCAGCATAGTGAGGTTTTACTTCAGTGAAGTCTATTTCCCAATAGACTCCTGGGCGGTTACCACGAGTCCGTTTCCCTGCTGGCACTCGGGTAGCCCCAGCGTTTACCTGCTGACAGACCTTACAGGCAGATGTCACTTGCTCTATGAGTGTACTTGCCCTTGGGATTAGAAAGTCAGTTTTTTCAATTAACAATTTTAGCTTTCGATTACCCAAGTGTGTCCAGG
>NW_020264290.1:0-2236 GCF_003255815.1 Theropithecus gelada | reverse complement strand
TGTATTTCGTGGATCTCTTTGCTAGCCTTACTTCTGTGGAATCTGAGAACAGATATTTCGGATCCCTTTGAAGACTATAGGGCCAAAGGAAATATCCTCCGATAACAAAGAGAAAGTAGCTTTCTGAGAATCTTCTTTGTGTTCTGTGAAATCATCTCACAGAGTTACAGCTTTCCCCTCAAGAAGCCGTTCGCTAAGACAGTTCTTGTGGAATTGGCAAAGTGATATTTGGAAGCCCATAGAAAGCTAGGGTGAAAAAGGAAATATGCTCAGATGAAATCTGGAAAGAGGCTTTCTGAGAAACTGCTTAGTGTTCTGTTAATTCATCTCCCAGAGTTACATCTGTATTTCGTGGATCTCTTTGCTAGCCTTATTTCTGTGGAATCTGAGAACAGATATTTCGGATCCCTTTGAAGACTATAGGGCCAAAGGAAATATCCTCCGGTAACAAACAGAAAGACGCTTTCTGAGAAACTTCTTTGTGTTCTGTGAAATCATCTCACAGAGTTACAGCTTTCCCCTCAAGAAGCATTTCGCTAAGACAGTTCTTGTGGAATTCTCAAAGTGATATTTGGAAGCCCATTGAGGGCTATGGTGAAAAAGGAAATATCCTCAGATGAAATCTGGAAAGAAGCTTTCTGAGAAACTGCTCTGTGATGTGTGACTTCCACTCAAAGAGTTACATCTGTATTTCGTGGATCTCTTTGCTAGCCTTATTTCTGTGGAATCTGAGAACAAATATTTCGGATCCCTTTGAAGACTATAGGGCCAAAGGAAATATCCTCTGATAACAAAGAGAAAGAAGCTTTCTGAGAAACTTCTTTGTGTTCTTTGAAATCATCTCACACAGTTACAGCTTTGCCCTGAAGAAGCCTTTCGCTAAGAGAGTTCTTGTGGAATTGGCAAAGTGGTATTTTGAAGCCCATAGAGGGCTATGGTGAAAAAGGAAATATCCTCACATGAAATCTGGAAAGAAGCTTTCTGAGAAACTGCTTAGTGTTCTGTTAATTCATCTCAGAGAGTTACCTCTGTATTTCGTGGATCCCTTTGCTAGCCTTATTTCTGTGGAATCTGAGAACAGATATTTCGTATCCCTTTGAAGACTATAGGGCCAAAGGAAATATCCTCCGATAACAAAGAGAAAGAAGCTTTCTGAGAAACTTCTTTGTGTTCTGTGAAATCATCTCACAGAGTTACAGCTTTCTCCTCAAGAAGCCTTTCGCTAAGACAGTTCTTGTGGAATTGGGAAAGTGATATTTGGAAGCCCATACAGACCTGTGGTGAAAAAGGAAATATCCTCAGATGAAATCTGGAAAGAAGATTTCTGAGAAACTGCTTAGTGTTCTGTTAATTCATCACACAGAGTTACATCTGTATTTCATGGATCTCTTTGCTAGCCTTATTTCTGTGGAATCTGAGAACAGATATTTCGGATCCCTTTGAAGACTATAGGGCCAAAGGAAATATCCTCCGATAACAAAGAGAAAAAAGCTGTCTGAGAAACTTCTTTGTGTTGTGTGAAATCATCTCACACAGTTACAGCTTTGCCCTTAAGAAGCCTTTCGCTAAGAGAGTTCTTGTGGAATTGGCAAAGTGACATTTGGAAGCCCATAGAGGGCTATGGTGAAAAAGGAAATATCTTCACATGAAAACTGGAAAGAAGCTTTCTGAGAAACTGCTTAGTGTTCTGTTAATTCATCTCAGAGCGTTACATCTGTATTTCGTGGATCTCTTTGCTAGCCTTATTTCTGTGGAATCTGAGAACAGATATTTCGGATCCCTTTGAAGACTATAGGGACAAAGGAAATATCCTCCGATAACAAAGAGAAAGAAGCTTTCTTAGAAAACTCTTTGTTTTCTGTAAAATCATCTCACAGAGTTACAGCTTTCCCCTCAAGAAGCCTTTCGCTAAGCCCGTTCTTGTGGAATTGGGAAAGTGATATTTGAAAGCCCATACAGGCCTGTGATGAAAAAGGAAATATCCTCAGATGAAATCTGGAAAGAAGCTTTCTGAGCAACTGCTTAGTGTTCTGTTAATTCATCTCAGAGAGGTACATCTGTATTTCGTGGATCTCTTTGCTAGCCTTATTTCTGTGGAATCTGAGAACAGATATTTCGGATCCCTTTGAAGACTATAGGTCCAAAGGAAATATCCTCCGATAACAAAGAGAAAGAAGCTTTCTGAGAAACTTCTTTCTGTTCTGTTAAATCATCTCACACAGTTAAAGCTTTGCCC
>NW_020264289.1:0-2237 GCF_003255815.1 Theropithecus gelada | reverse complement strand
TGTGGAATTGGCACAGTGATATTTGGAAGCCAATAGAGGGCTATGGTGAAAAAGGAAATATCCTCAGATGAAATCTAGAAAGAAGCTTTCTGAGATACTTCTTTCTGTTCTGTGAAATCATCTCACAGAGTTACAGCTTTCCCCTCCAGAAGCCTTTCGCTAAGACAGTTCCTGTGGAATTGGCAAAGTGATATTTGGAAGCCCTTAGAGGGCTATGGTGAAAAAGGAAATATCCTCAGATGAAATCTGGAAAGAAGCTTTCTGAGAAACTGCTCTGTGATGTACGAGTTCCACTCACAGAGTTACATCTGTATTTCGTGGATCTCTTTGCTAGCCTTATTTCTGTGGAATCTGAGAACAGATATTTCGGATCTCTTTGAAGACTATAGGGCCAAAGGAAATAGCGTCCGATATCCAAGGGAAAGAAGCTTTCTGAGAAACTTCTTTGTGTTCTATGAAATCATCTCACAGAGTTACAGCTTTCCCCTCAAGAAGTCTTTCGTTAAGAGAGTTCCTGTGTAATGGGCAAAGTGATATTTGGAAGACCATAGACGGCTATGGTGAAAAAGGAAATATCCTCAGATGAAATCTGGAAAGAAGCTTTCTGAGAAACTGCTTAGTGTTCTGTTAATTCATCTCACAGAGTTACATCTGTGTTTCGCGGATCTCTTTGCTAGCCTTATTTCTGTGGAATCTCAGAACTGATATTTCGAATCCCTTCGAAGACTATAGGGCCAAAGGAAATATCCTTTGATAACAAAGAGGAAGAAGCTTTCTGAGAAACTTCTTTGTGTTCTGTGAAATCATCACACAGAGTTACAGCTTTCCCCTCAAGAACCCTTTCGCTAAGGCAGTTCCTGTGGAATTGGCAAAGTGATATTTGGAAGCCCATAGAGGGCTATGGTGAAAAAGGAAATATCCTCAGATGAATTCTGGAAAGAAGCTTTCTGAGATACTTCTTTGTGTTCTGTGAAATCATCTCACAGAGTTACAGCTTTCCCCTCAGGAATCCTTTCGCTAAGACAGCTCCTGTGGAATTGGCAGAGTGATATATGGAAGCCCATTGAGGGCTATGGTGAAAAAGGAAATATCCTCAGATGAAATATGGAGAGAAGCTTTCCGAGAAACTGCTTAGTGTTCTGTTAATTCATCTCACAGGGTTACATCTGTATTTCGTGGATCTCTTTGCTAGCCTTATTTCTGTGGAATCTGAGAACAGAATTTCGGATCCCTTTGAAGAGTATAGGGCAAAGGAAATATCCTCCGATATCAAAGAGAAAGAAGCTTTCTGAGAAACTTCTTTGTGTTCTGTGAAATGATCTCACAGAGTTACAGCTTTCCTCTCAAGAAGCCTTTCGCTAAGACAGTTCTTGTGGAATTGGAAGAGTGATATTTGGAAGCCCATAGAGGGCTACGGTGAAAAAGGAAATATCCTCAGATGAAATCTGGAAAGGAGCTTTCTGAGAAACTCCTTAGTGTTCTGTTAATTCATCTCAGAGAGTTACATCTGTATTTCGTGGATCTCTTTGCTAGCCTTATTTCTGTGGAATGTGAGAACACATATTTCGGATACCTTTGAAAACTATAGGGCGAAAGGAAATATCCTCCGATAACAAAGAGAAAGAAGCTTTCTGAGAAACTTCTTTGTGTTCTGTGAAATCATATCACAGAGTTACAGCTTTCCCTTCAAGAACCCTTTCGCTAAGGCAGTTCATGTGGAATTGGCACAGTGATATTTGGAAGCCAATAGAGGGCTATGGTGAAAAAGGAAATATCCTCAGATGAAATCTAGAAAGAAGCTTTCTGAGATACTTCTTTCTGTTCTGTGAAATCATCTCACAGAGTTACAGCTTTCCCCTCCAGAAGCCTTTCGCTAAGACAGTTCCTGTGGAATTGGCAAAGTGATATTTGGAAGCCCTTAGAGGGCTATGGTGAAAAAGGAAATATCCTCAGATGAAATCTGGAAAGAAGCTTTCTGAGAAACTGCTCTGTGATGTACGAGTTCCACTCACAGAGTTACATCTGTATTTCGTGGATCTCTTTGCTAGCCTTATTTCTGTGGAATCTGAGAACAGATATTTCGGATCTCTTTGAAGACTATAGGGCCAAAGGAAATAGCGTCCGATATCCAAGGGAAAGAAGCTTTCTGAGAAACTTCTTTGTGTTCTATGAAATCATCTCACAGAGTTACAGCTTTCCCCTCAAGAAGTCTTTCGTTAAGAGAGTTCCTGTGTAAT
>NW_020264288.1:0-2237 GCF_003255815.1 Theropithecus gelada | reverse complement strand
ATGTAACTCTGTGATATGAATTAACAGAACACTAAGCAGTTTCTCAGGAAGCTTCTTTCCAGGTTTCATCGGAGGATATTTACTTTTTCACCATAGCCCTCTATGGGCTTCCAAATATCACTTTGCCAATTCTTCAAGAACTCTCTTAGCGAAAGGGTTTTTGAGGAGAAAGCTGTGACTCCGTGAGATGATTTCACAGAACACAAAGAAGTTCTCAGAAAGCTTCTTTCTCTTTGTTATCGGAGGATATTTCCTTTGGCCCTATAGTCTTCATAGGGATTCGAAATATCTGTTCTCATATTCCTCAGAAATAAGGCTAGCAAAGAGATCCAGGAAATACTTATATAACTCTGTGAGATGAATTAACAGAACACTAAGCAGTTTCTCAGAAAGCTTCTTTCCAGATTTCATCTGAGGATATTTCCTTTTTCACCGTAGACCTCTATGGGCTTCCAAATATCACTGTGCCAATTCCACAAGAACTGTCTTAGCGAAAGGCTTCTTGAGGGGAAAGCTGTAATTCTGTGAGATGATTTCACAGAACACAAAGAAGTTTCTCAGAAAGCTTCTTTCTCTTGGTTATCGGAGGATATTTCCTTTGGCCCTATAATCTTCAAAGGGATCCGAAATATCTGCTATCAGATTCCACAGAAAAAAGGCTAGCAAAGAGATCCACGAAATACAGATGTAACTCTGTGAGATGAATTAACACAACACTAAGCAGTTTCTCAGAAAGCTTCTTTCCAGATTTCATCTGAGGATATTTCCTTTTCCACCATAGCCCTCTATGGGCTTCCAAATATCACTTTGCCAATTCCACAAGAACTGTCTTAGCGAAAGGCTTCAAGAGGGGAATGCTGTAACTCTGTGAGATTATTTCACAGAAGCCGAAGAAGTTTCTCAGAAAGCTTCTTTCTCTTCGTTATTGGAGGATATTCCCTTTGGCCCTATAGTCTGCAAAGGGATCCCAAATATCTCTTCTCAGATTCCACAGAAATAAGGTTAGCAAAGGGAGCCACGAAATACAGATATAACTCTGTGAGATGAATTAACAGAACACCAAGCAGCTTCTCAGAAACCTTCTTTCCAGATTTCACCGGAGGATATTTTCTTTTTCAGCATAACCCTCTATGGGATTCCAAATATCACTGTGCAAATTCCACAAGAAATGTCTTAGCGAAAGGCTTCTTGAACGGAAAGCTGTAACTCTGTGAGATGATTTCACAGAACACAAAGAAGTTTCTCAGAAAGCTTCTTTGTCTTTGTTGTGGGATGATATTTCCTTTGGCCCTATAGTCTTCAAAGGGATCCGAAATATCTGTTCTCAGATTCAACAGAAATAAGGCTAGCAAAGAGATCCACGAAATACAGATTTAACTCTGTGAGATGAATTAACAGAACACTAAGCAGTTTCTCAGAAAGCTTCTTTCCAGATTTCATCTGAGGATTTTTTTTTTTTCACCATAGCCCACTATGGGCTTCCAAATATCACTTTGCAAATTCGACAACAACTGTCTTAGTGAAAGGCTTCTTGAGGGGAAAGCTGTAACTCTGTGAGATGATTTCACAGAAAACAAAGAAGTTTCTCAGAAAGCTTCTTTCTCTTTGTTATCGGAGGATATTTCCTTTGGCCCTATAGCGTTCAAAGGGAACCGAAATATCTGTTCTTAGATTCTACAGAAATAAGTATAGCAAAGAGATCCACGAAATACAGATGTAACTCTGTGAGATGAATTAACGGAACACTAAGCAGTTTCTCAGAAAGCTTCTTTCCAGGTTTCATGGGAGGATATTTCCTTTTTCACCATAGCCCTCTATGGGATTCCAAATATCACTTTGCCAATTGGACAAGAACTGTCTTAGCGAAAGGCTTCTTGAGGGGAAAGCTGTAACTCTGTGAGTTGATTTCACAGAACAGAAAGAAGTTTCCCAGTCATCTTCTTTCTCTTTGTTATCGGAGGATATTTCCTTTGGCCCTATAGACTTCATGGGGATTAAGAAATATCTGTTCTCAGATTCCACAGAAATAAGGCTACCAAAGAGATCCACGAAATACAGATGTAACTCTGTGAGATGATTTCACAGAACACAAAGAATTTTCCCAGACATCTTCTTTCTCTTTGTTATCGCTGGATATTTCCTTTGGCCCTATAGTCTTCAAAGGGTTCCGAAATATCTCTTCTCAGATTTCACAGAAATAAGGCTAGCAAAGAGTTCCACGAAATACAGATGTAACT
>NW_020264287.1:0-2237 GCF_003255815.1 Theropithecus gelada | reverse complement strand
GTGAAAAAGGAAATATCCTCAGATGAAATCTGGAAAGATGCTTTCTGAGAAACTGCTTAGTGTTCTGTTAATTCATCTCACAGAGTTATATCTCTGTTTCATGGATGTGTTTGCTAGCCTTATTTCTGTGGAATCTGAGAACAGATATTTCGGATCCCTTTGAAGACCATAGGGCCAAAGGAAATATCCTCCGATAACAAAGAGAAAGAAGCTTTCTGAGAAACTTCTTTGTGTTCTGTGAAATCCTCTCACAGAGTTACAGCTTTCCCCTCAAGTTGCCTTTCGCTAAGACAGTTCTTGTGGAATTGGCAAAGTGATATATGGAAGCCCATAGAGGGCTTTGGTGAAAATGGAAATATCCTCAGATGAAATGTGGGAAGCAGCTTTCTGAGAAACTGCTTAGTGTTCTGTTAATTCATCTCAGAGAGTTACATCTCTGTTTCGTGGATCTCTTTGCTAGCCTTATTTCTGTGGAATTTGAGAACAGATATTTCGGATCCCTTTGAAGACTGTAGGGCCAAAGGAAATATCCTCCGATAACAAAGAGAAAGAAGCTTTCTGAGAAACTTCTTTGTGTTCTGTGAAGTCGTTTCACAGAGTTATAGCTTTCCCCTGAAGAAGCCTTTCGCTAAGACAGTTCTTGTGGAATTGTCACAGTGATAGTTCGAAGCCCATAGAGGTCCATGGTGAAAAAGGAAATATCTTCAGGTTAAATCTGGAAAGAAGCTTTCTGAGAAACTTCTTAGGGTTCTGTTAATTCATCTCACAGAGTTACATCTCTGTTTCGTGGATCTCTTTGCTAGCCTTATTTCTGTGGAATCTGAAAATAGATATTTCGGATCCCTTTGAAGACTCTAGGGCCAAAGGAAATATCCTCCGATAACAAAGAGAAAGAAGCTTTCTGAGAAACTTCTTAGTGTTCTGTGAAAACATCTCTCCGAGATACAGCTTTCCCCTTAAGAAGCCTTTGGCTAAGACACTTCTTGTGGAATTGGCAAAGTGATATTTGGAATCCCATAGAGGGCTATGGTGAAAAAGGAAATATCCTCAGATGCAATCTGGAAAGAAGCTTTCTGACAAACTGCTTAGTGTTCTGTTAATTCATCTCACAGAGTTACATCTCTGTTTCGTGAATCTCTTTGCTCGCCTTATTTCTGTGGAATCTGAGAACAGATATTTCGGATCCCTTTGACGGCTATAGGGCCAAAGGAAATATGCTCCGATAACAAAGAGAAAGGAGCTTTCTGAGAAACTTCTTTGAGCTCCATGAAATCATCTCACAGAGTTACAGCTTCCCCTCAAGAAGCCTTTCCCTAAGACAGTTCTCGTGGAATTGGCAAAGTGATATTTGGAAGCCCTTAGAGGGCTATGTTGAAAAAGGAAATATCCTCAGATGAAATCTGGAAAGAAGCTTTCTTAGAAACTGATTAGTGTTCTGTTAATTCATCTCACAGAGTTACATCTGTATTTCGTGCATCTCTTTGCTAGCCTTATTTCTGTGGAATCTGAGAACAGATATTTCGGATCCCTTTGAAGACAATAGGGCCAAAGGAAAAATCCTCCGATAACAAAGAGAAAGAAGCTGTCTGAGAAAGTTCTTTGTGTTCTGTGAAATCATCTAATAGAGGTACAGCATTCCCCTCAAGAAGCCTTTCGCTATGACAGTTCTTGTGGAATTGTCAAACTGATATTTGGAAGCCCATAGAGGGCTATGGTGAAAAAGGAAATATCCTGAGATGAAATCTGGAAAGAAGCTTTCTGAGAACTGCTTAGTGTTCTGTTAACTCATGTCACAGAGTTACATCTGTATTTCGTGGATCACTTTGCTAGCCTTATTTCTGTGGACTCTGAGAACAGATATTTCGGATCCCTTTGAAGACTATAGGGCCAAAGGAAATATCCTCCGATAACAAAGAGAAAGAAGCTTTCTGGGAAACTATTTTGTGTTCTGTGAAATCATCTCACAGAGTTACAGCTTTCCCCTCAAGAAGCCATTCGCTAAGACAGTTCTTGTGGAATTAGCGAAGTGATATTTGGAAGCCCATAGGGGGCTATGGTGAAAAAGGAAATATCCTCAGATGAAATGTGCAAAGAAGCTTTCTGAGAAACTGCTTAGGGTTCTGTTAATTCATCTCAGAGAGTTTCATCTCTGTTTCGTGGATCTCTTTGCTAGCCTTATTTCTGTGGAATCTGAGGATATTTCCTTTTTCACCATAGCCCCCTATGGGCTTCCAAAT
>NW_020264286.1:0-2237 GCF_003255815.1 Theropithecus gelada | reverse complement strand
TCTCACAGAGTTACAGCTTTCTCCTCAAGAAGCCTTTCGCTAAGACAGTTCTTGTGGAATTGGCAAAGTGATATTTGGAAGAACCTAGAGGGCCATTGTGAAAAAGGAAATATCCTCAGTTGAAATCTGGAAAGAAGCTTTCTGGGAAACTGCTTAGTGTTCTGTTAATTCATCTCACAGAGTTACATCTGTATTTCGTGGATCTCTTTGCTAGCCTTATTTCTGTGGAATCTGAGAAGAGATATTTCGGGTGCCTTTGAGGACTAAAGGGCCAAATGTAATATCCTCTGATAACAAAGAGAAAGAAGCTTTCTGAGAAACTTCTTTGTTTTCTGTGAAACCATCTCACGGAGTTACAGCTTTCCCCTCAAGAATCCTTTCGCTAAGGCAGTTCTTGTGGAATTGGCAAAGTGATATTTGGAATCCCATAGAGGTCTAGGGTGAAACAGGAAATATCATCAGATTAAATCTGGAAGAAGCTTTCTGAGACACTGCTCTGTGATGTGTGACTTCCACTCAAAGAGATACATCTGTATTTCGTGGATGTCTTTGCTAGCTTTATTTCTGTGGAATCCGAGAACAGATATTTCGGATCCCTTTGAAGACTATAGGGCGAAAGGAAATATCCTCCGATAACAAAGAGAAAGAAGCTTTCTGAGAAACTTCTTTGTGTTCTGTGAAATCATCTCACAGAGTTACAGCTTTCCCCTCAAGAAGCCTTTCGCTAAGACAGTTCTTGTGGAATTGGGAAAGTGATATTTGGAAGTCCCTAGAGGTCTATGGTGAAAAAGGAAATATCCTCAGATGAAATCTGGAAATACTCTTTCTCAGAAACTGCTGTGTGATGTGTGACTTCCACTCACAGAGTTACATCTGTATTTCGTGGATCTCTTTGCTAGCCTTATTTCTGTGGAATCTGAGAACAGATATTTCGGATCCCTTGAAACCTATAGGGCCAAAGGAAATATCCTCCGATAACAAAGAGAAAGAAGCTTTCTGAGAAACTTCTTTGTGTTCTGTGAAATCATCTCACAGAGTTACAGCTTTCCCCTCAAGAAGACTTTCACTAATCATCCCGGCCCGCGGGATCATCACTGCAGGCCCTGGAAGAGGGGGTGGGAATTTGGGCGACAAGAGATACGAGAAATGAAGACAAGACAGTGCTCTGATCAAGTCTCTCTTTAATGGCGGTAATGCAGTGCCTTATATACACTTGGAGGGGAAGGGGTTGGGCCAGAGGCAGAGATGATCTCATCACGGAGCGTGTGACCAAGTAGGTGTTGCTTTCTCTGGTCGAACGTCATGTGGCGCTTGCGCTGTCAGGTAGCAATTTTCGCGGGTGCGGGAAAAATAGGTGAAGAAGAAGCAGGAAGAGCGCCATCTTTTATGAGGTATTAATACAGGGGAAAAGGCAAAGATAGGGAGGAGGTGTAAGGTGGAAATGAACAAAGCTCAGGCGTTTTTAATCGTGAATTATTACTCGCTATGGCCGGGGCGTGCAGCTCCGGACAGGTCCCCCTTGTAATTGTTTTATGACGAGAAAACGACCCCTCGGGAACTGCGCCTGTCTTAGGTTGGGTCAACTCATCCCCACCTTCTAGGCCCGTCATGGGATAAGGCAGCAGCAGAGGCGGCCCTCCTGTCTTAGGCTCCGATGGGGATAGTGTCCTCTTACCCGTCATTGACTGTCCAGTTCAGCACACAGGGGAGGTGGTCCTATTAAGGCAAATAAGACTCACCATTTTCAGTCATCTCAAGGCGATGATAATGGACCTGTATAGGTTTAGCCTGAAAGGCCTCGATTTGTTCTCTGACGAATGCCATAAGCTTATTAAGGATTATAGGCCCGAGAGTGAAAAAGAGTAGAAGAGTAAGTAAAGGACCAAGAAATGGCAGGAGATAGGGGAGAAGTCCATCGAATCCAGTCCACAATGGATTAGCGGCCAGACCTTTTCTGCGCTCTTCTAGTTATTCTTGTAAAGTCTTGATCTTATCTCTGACGATTCCAGATTTGTTGGCGTAAAAACAGCACTTTTCATTTCCATGACTGGTCTGGCATTAGGTAAGCTGTCTTGCCCGAGCAAGTCACCTGGGTAATTCTGTCTGACGAAGGTTCAGATTTTTGTCTCCCTCTGCAGTCACAAGGCTGGCCGTATCGTTTTCGTATTAATTCTCTTACTTTACGAGGGCCACCAAAACCTGCATAGACTGTCACTATGCTATATAAAGCGATTACT
>NW_020264285.1:0-2238 GCF_003255815.1 Theropithecus gelada | reverse complement strand
GGGAGACTCCATCTAAAAACAAACAAACAAACAAATAAACAAACTAATGATCAATTCAAGTATCTCTAAACGCTTACCACTGAGGAAAATGATTATATCCATAGATTTCCTCCCCCAAACCAGCTTAGTCCACTTGTAAATCATTAGCAACTCGGCCCTAACTCATTTTATCACAGTTACAAGAGAAGTTAGTGGGAAAAGCACGAACTGGGAAAACGAAAAGCAAGGCAATCCAGGTCAACTTGGGCTGACTGCAGACATCAGTTCCTTATGCCTGGGCACACAGCACAACTCACAACAGTGCCTTTTTCACTGATCCCCTCTTTAATTTCCTCCACAAAACCCATCAGGTCACCATAGTGCATGATGTTTCAAAATAACAACCACTAGGAGAAAACCATGCAGTATGTCTTACAATGTTGTATTCCTTAAAAATATGACAAGAAAAAAAACATGTAGAAAAACCATCGCCTTTAAAAGTAATCTACAGGCTGGGCACAGTGGCTCACACCTGTAATCCCAGCACTTTGCAAGGCTGAGGAGGGAAGATCACTTGAGGTCAGGAGTTTGACACCAGCTTGGCCAACATGGTGAAACCCTGTCCTTACTCAAACTACAGAAATTAGCCATGCATGGTGGTGGGCGCCTGTAATCCCAGCTACTCGAGAGGCTGAAGCAGGAGAATCCCTTGGACCCAGGAGGCAAAGGTTGCAGTGAGCCAAGATCGTGTCACTGCACTCCAGCCTGGGCGACAAGAGTGAAACTCTTTCTCACTCTTATAAATAAAATAAAAATAATAAATGAAAAGCAATTTATGTTCTACAGACATACTAATGAATGACATAAATGAGGTAATATGACATAAAACAAAATGGAAAAAATATATTATGATTATTTTCTTCAGTGTACAGAAGTCATGGAAGTTCTGGACTATCTAGCTACATAAAAAATATTGAATTGTCTGTTCTGTTAACACAATATAGGTGTGTCAAACTGTTTGTTACAGAAACCAAAAAAATCCACACAAATCTCTTTTTACCTGCACCCTCACTTTGCCTGTTTCCTATTCTCCACTAAATGCTTTAACTCTTCATTTGGCTTGGCCCTTGCACCCAAGCATGACTGACAGGAAATCCTAAAGGCCCGAGATTCTATAGTGGCTGTTTGCAAGGGAGAGGAGGCTATAAGTAACTGCCACACTGGATCCTCTTATGTGAGAAGAAAGAAAGTATCCTGAATGCTTCTCGCGTATAAAACACCAGGAAGGCAGGGCGTCTGTGTGGCCCAAGGAGCCAGAGGTAGCAAACTATGGGCAAAAGAACTGTGACCACAGGCTAGAAGAGGGAAGGTCTGCAGTCAGCCTTGTCTTGTACCTCTCTGGTGTTTGCTTCTCATGAGCAGAGTCCGTTTTCCAAACACCAGGACACTGAAAAGAAGACTCCTGCTCTGGAAGTTGACAAGAAGTAATATCCACGAATGTAAAAATGCAAGATCAAGGCTCGACCCAGAAACAATGCCTAAAATCAAGGGGTTAAAAAAGGACAGCAGAAGAGAGATCCAAGTTCAACCTGGCCCAGCCCAAAGAACGTAGGATTCAAGGAGAAGAAACTAAAAGAGAAGACTCTTGGACCACATCATTTCCTAAAAGGAGCAGTCAACGAACTTTGCTCCTCAACCAAATTACAAAAGAGGGCCCTTTAATCCTTTCCTTTGGCCCTTAAAAGTGGCAGTAGGGCTGGGCGCAGTGGCTCACGCCTATAATCCCAGCACTTTGGGAGACCGAGGCGGGCGGATCACGAGGTCAGGAGATCGAGACCATCTCGGCTAACATGGTGAAACCCCGTCTCTACTAAAATTAAAAAAGATTAGCCGGGCAAAGTGTTGGGCGCCTGTAGTCCCAGCTACTCAGGAGGCTGAGGCAGGAGAATGGCGTGAAGCCAGGAGGTGGAGCTTGCAGTGAACTGAGATCATGCCACTGCACTCCAGCCTGGGCAACAGAGCGAGACGCCATCTCAAAAAACAAACAAACAAACAAAAAAGCGGCAGTAAATTCATTAATCAGATTCACTGAAATGGTTTTAGAACAATTGTAATTGCTCAACTTAGACGTCCCTTTCCTTTCTCCCCAAGGATGATGTGTATGTACTATATAATTACAAATGCATAGTATTATATAATATGAAATATAACGTATAAAATATAAATGTTAGTTAATTATATGAGTGAACATTTATGAGA
>NW_020264284.1:0-2238 GCF_003255815.1 Theropithecus gelada | reverse complement strand
CTCCTTCTCTCCCTCCCTCTCTCCTTCTCTCCCTCCCTCTCTCCTTCCCTCCTCCCCTCCTCCCTTCCTTCCCTTCCTTTCCTTCCTTTCCTTCCTTCCTTGGTCTTGCTCTACTGCCCAGGCTACAGTGCATTGGTACAATCATAGCTCATTGCAGACTTGTACTCTTGGGCTCAAGCAATCCTCCTGCCTTAGCCTCCGGAACAACCAGGACATCTCTGCTTTCTCTTGGTTTTTCCTCACAGTCACAAGACAGTTGCTGCAGCTCCAGTCATCCACATCACACACAGGAATCTTAAACTGAAAGAAAGTATCTAAAGCAAAACTGAATTTTCTTCAGCAGGTTCCTTTTACACACTTTTTCTTTGAAAGACAGAGAAGGAAACATTTTCAAGTTTTCCTTTTTGACTTCATTTGGTAGATTCGTGTCACATGTCCATGTGACAAGGGAAAGTTAGAAAGTTAGAATCTAGCTGTATTAGTCCATCTTCGTATTGCTCTAAAGAACTACCTGAGACTGGGTAATTTACAAAGGAAAGAGTTTTAATTGGCTCACAGTTCTGCCTGGCTGGGGAGGCCTCAGGACACTTACAGTCACGGTGGAAAGTGAAGGGGAAGCAACGCACATCTTACATGGTGGCAGGAGAAAGAGAGAGTGAAAGGGGAAGTGCCACTTTTAAACCATCAGATCTTGTGAGAACTCACTCACTGTCACAAGAATAGGATACGGGAAACCACCTCCATGATCCAATCACCTCCCACCAGATCCTCCCTTCTACACATGGGGATTACAATTGAAGATGAGATTTGGGTGGAGACACAGAGCTAAATCATATCACTAGCAAAGAGAAGTTCCATATATACTTGTTGGTTGTGTCAAGCTGCTATCAAAAGGACTCCAACATAAAGTAACCTAAATAATCTAAAGCTTTCATTATTAAATATATATACATGTCGTCTTCTTCTTCTTCTTCTTCTTCTTCTTCTTCTTCTTCTTCTTCTTCTTCTTCTTCTTCTTCTTCTCCTTTTTCTTCTTCTTCTTCCTCCTCCTCCTCCTCCTCCTCCCCCTCCTCCTCCTCCTCATCTTCCTCCTCCTCCTCCTCCTCCCCCTCCTCCTCCTCCTCATCTTCCTCCTCCTCCTCTTCTTCTTCTTCTTCTTCTTCTTTGAGATGGAGTTTCACTCTTGTTGCTTAGGCTGGAGTGCAATGGAGTGATCTTGGCTCACTGCAACCTCCACCTCCTGGGTTCAAGCAATTCTCCTGCCTCAGCCTCCTGAGTTGCTGGGATTACAGGTGCCTGCCACCACGCCCAGCTAATTTTTTGTATTTTTAGTAGAGACGGGGTTTCACCATGTTGGCCAGACTGGTCTAAAACTCCTGACCTCAGGTGATTTCAGCCTGGTGTGGTGGCTCACGCCTGTAATCTCAACACTTTGGGAGGCCGAAGTGGGTAGATCACCTGAGGTCAGGAGTTTGAGACCAGCCTGGCCAACATGGTGAAACCCAGTCTCTACTAAAAATACAAAAGATTAGCCAGGCATGGTGATAGACACCTGTAATCCCAGCTACTTGGGAGGCTGAGGCAGGACAATTGCTTGAATCTGGGAGGCAGAGGTTGCAGTGAGCTGAGATCGCACCAGTGCACTCCAGCCTGGGCAACAAGAGCGAAACTCCATCTCAAAAATAAATAAACAAACAAACAAACAAATAAATAAATAAATAAATAAATAAAGTAGAAGTTTCCAGGTGTGCATTTCAGGGTAACAGGAAGCTTTACTCCATGTAGTAGCTCCGGAATTCAGGCTGATGGCCTCAAAAGTTACTGAGTGTCACCTTTCCTGCCAGTGGGAAGATGGAAAGTATGGAATTTTAAAACCCTGAATTTCCTTTTCAGTAAATGAGGCAGAAATTGCACATATTACTTTGTTTCCAGTTCCACCAGCAGGTCACCCTAGTGAAACAGGGCTGGAAAATGCAGTCCCAAGCTGGACACAGGTCTGCTACAACTATAGCAATAGATGTGTAGAAGAGTTCGGTTGCAGCTTGCATCTCTACCACACCATGACTGGCATAGACAAATTATGATTCATACCACATTGTGGATGAGCGACATTCCTTCTTGAGATCAAAGGATGAGATCCTACTACCTGCACTCAACATGGAGATTTCATTAGGGAAAAAAGTGAGGATTGGCTATAGGTGAGGTAATAAATAGTGTCGACTATATACTTTTCATATA
>NW_020264283.1:0-2238 GCF_003255815.1 Theropithecus gelada | reverse complement strand
TTTGGTGTTTTAGACATGAAGTCTTTGCCCATGCCTATGTCCTGAATTAGACAGATCAACAAGACAGAAAGTTAACAAGGATATCCAGGAATTGAACTCATCTCTGCAGCAAGCAGACCTAATAGACATCTATAGAACTCTCCACCCCAAATCAACAGAATATACATTCTTCTCAGCACCACATCGTACTTACTCCAAAATTGACCATATAATTGGAAGTAAAGCACTCCTCAGCAAATGTACAAGAACAGAAATTATAACAAACTGTCTCTCAGACCACAGTGCAATCAAACTAGAACTCAGGACTAAGAAACTCAATCAAAACCGCTCAACTACATGGAAACTGAACAACCTGCTCCTGAATGACTACTGGGTACATAACGAAATGAAGGCAGAAATAAAGATGTTCTTTGAAACCAATGAGAACAAAGATACAACATACCAGAATCTCTGGGACACATTTAAAGCAGTGTGTAGAGGGAAATTTATAGCACTAAATGCCCACAAGAGAAAGCAGGAAAGATCAAAAATTGACACTCTAACATCGCAATTAAAAGAACTAGAGAAGCAAGAGCAAACACATTCCAAAGCTAGCAGAAGGCAAGAAATAACTAAGATCAGAGCAGAACTGAAGGAGATAGAGACACAAAGAACCCTCCAAAAAATCAATGAATCCAGGAGTTGGTTTTTTGAAAAGATCAACAAAATTGACAGACCACTAGCAAGACTAATAAAGAAGAAAAGAGAGAAGAATCAAATCAACGCAATTAAAAATGATAAAGGGGATATCACCACCGACCCCACAGAAATACAAACTACCATCAGAGAATACTATAAACACCTCTACGCAAATAAACTGGAAAACCTAGAAGAAATGCATAATTTCCTGGACACTTACACTCTTCCAAGACTAAACCAGGAAGAAGTTGAATCCCTGAATAGACCAATAGTAGGCTCTGAAATTGAGGCAATAATTAATAGCCTACCAACCAAAAAAGTCCAGGACCAGATGGATTCACAGCTGAATTCTACCAGAGGTATAAGGAGGAGTTGGTACCATTCCTTCTGAAACTATTCCAATCAATAGAAAAAGAGAGAATCCTCCCTAACTCATTTTATGAGGCCAACATCATCCTGATACCAAAGCCTGGCAGAGACACAGCAAAAAAAGAGAATTTTAGACCAATATCCCTGATGAACATCGATGCAAAAATCCTCAATAAAATACTGGCAAACCGGATTCAACAACACATCAAAAAGCTTATCCACCATGATCAAGTGGGCTTCATCCCTGGGATGCAAGGCTGGTTCAACATTCGCAAATCAATAAACATAATCCAGCATATAAACAGAACCAAAGACAAGAACCACATGATTATCTCAATAGATGCAGAAAAGGCTTTTGACAAAATTCAACAGCCCTTCATGCTAAAAATGCTCAATAAATTCGGTATTGATGGAACGTACCTCAAAATAATAAGAGCTATTTATGACAAACCCACAGCCAATATCATACTGAATGGGCAAAAACTGGAAAAATTCCCTTTGAAAACCGGCACAAGACAGGGATGCCCTCTCTCACCACTCCTATTCAACATAGTGTTGGAAGTTCTGGCTAGGGCAATTAGGCAAGAGAAAGAAATCAGGGGTATTCAGTTAGGAAAAGAAGAAGTCAAATTGTCCCTGTTTGCAGATGACATGATTGTATATTTAGAAAACCCCATTGTCTCAGCCCAAAATCTCCTTAAGCTGATAAGCAACTTCAGCAAAGTCTCAGGATACAAAATTAATGTGCAAAAATCACAAGCATTCTTATACACCAATAACAGACAAACAGAGAGCCAAATCATGAATGAACTTCCATTCACAATTGCTTCAAAGAGAATAAAATACCTAGGAATCCAACTTACAAGGGATGTAAAGGACCTCTTCAAGGAGAACTACAAACCACTGCTCAGTGAAATAAAAGAGGACACAAACAAATGGAAGAACATACCATGCTCATGGATAGGAAGAATCAATATCGTTAAAATGGCCATACTGCCCAAGGTAATTTATAGATTCAATGCCATCCCCATCAAGCTACCAATGAGTTTCTTCACAGAATTGGAAAAAACTGCTTTAAAGTTCATGTGGAACCAAAAAAGAGCCCGCATCTCCAAGACAATCCTAAGTCAAAAGAACAAAGCTTGAGGCATCACGCTACCTGACTTCAAACTATACTACAAGGCTACAGTA
>NW_020264282.1:0-2239 GCF_003255815.1 Theropithecus gelada | reverse complement strand
CACATGTAACTCTGTGAGATGAATTAACAGAACACTAAGCAGTTTCTCAGAAAGCTTCTTTCCAGATTTCATCTGAGGATATTTCCTTTTTCACCATAGTCCTCTATAGGCTTCCAAATATCACTTTGCCAATTCCACAAAGAGTGTCTTAGCGAAAGTCTTCTTGAGGGGAAAGCTGTAATTCTGTGAGATGGTTTCACAGAACACAAACAAGTTTCGCAGAAAGATTCTTTCTCTTTGTCATCGGAGGATATTTCCTTTGGCCCTATATTCTTCATAGGAATCCGAAATATCTGTTCTCAGATTCCACAGAAATAAGGCTAGCAAAGAGATCCAACCAAATACAGATGTAACTCTGTGAGATGAATTAACAGAACACTAAGCAGTTTCTCAGAAAGCTTCTTTCCAGATTTCATCTGAGGATATTTCCTTCTTCACGATAGCCCTCTATGGGCTTCCAAATATCACTTTGCCAATTCCACAAGAACTGTCTTAGCGAAAGGCTTCTTGAGGGGAAAGCTGTAACTCTGAGACATGATTTCACAGAATACAAAGAAGTTTCTCAGAAAGCTTCTTTGTCTTTGTTATCGGAGGATATTTCCTTTGGCCCTATAGTGTTCAAAGGGATCCGAAATATCTGTTATCAGATTCCACAGAAATAAGGCTAGCAAAGAGATCCACGAAATACACATGTAACTCTGTGAGTGGAAGTCACACATCACAGAGCAGTTTCTCAGAAAGCTTCTTTCCAGATTTCATCTGAGGATATTTCCTTTTTCACCATAGACAACTATGGGATTCCAAATATCACTTTGCCAATTCCACAAGAACTGTCTTAGCGAAAGCCTTCTTGAGTGCAAAGCTGTAACTCTCAGAGATGATTACACAGAACACAAAGAAGTTTCGCAGAAAGATTCTTTCCAGATTTCATCTGAGGATATTTCCTTTTTCACCATTGACATCTATGGGCTTCCAAATATCACTTTGCCCATTCCACAAGAACTGTCTTAGCGAAAGGCTTCTTGAGGGGAAAGCTGTAAATCTGTGAGATGATTTAACAGAACACTAAGCAGTTTCTCATAAAGCTTCCTTCCAGATTTCATCGGAGGATATTTCCTTGGGCCCTATAGTGTTTAAACGGATCCAAAATATCTGTTTTCAGATTCCACAGAATTAAGGCTAGTAAAGAGATCCTTGAGGGGAAAGCTGTAACTCTGTGAGATGATTTCACAGAACACAAAGAAGTTTCTCAGAAAGCTTCTTTCTCCTTGTTATCGGAGGATATTTCCTTTGGCCCTATAGTCTTCAAAGGGATCCGAAATATCTGTTCTCAGATTCCACAGAAATAAGGCCAGCAAAGAGATCCAACTAAATACAGATGTAACTCTGTGAGATGAATTAACAGAACACTAAGCAGTTTCTCAGAAAGCTTCTTTCCAGATTTCATCTGAGGATATTTCCTTCTTCACCATAGCCCTCTATGGGCTTCCAAATATCACTTTGCCAAAGCCACAAGAACTATCTTAGCGAAAGGCTTCTTGAGGGGAAAGCTGTAACTCTGAGAGATGATTTCACAGAACACAAGGAGTTTTCTCAGCAAGCTTCTTTCTCTTTGNCCCACGAAATACAGATGTAACTCTGTGAGATGAATTAACAGAACACTAAGCAGTTTCTCAGAAAGCTTCTTTCCAGATTTCATCTGAGGATATTTCCTTCTTCACGATAGCCCTCTATGGGCTTCCAAATATCACTTTGCCAATGCCACAAGAACTATCTTAGCGAAAGGCTTCTTGAGGGGAAAGCTGTAACTCTGAGAGATGATTTCACAGAACACAAGGAGTTTTCTCAGCAAGCTTCTTTCTCTTTGTTATCGGAGGATATTTCCTTTGCCCCTATAGTCTTCAAAGGGATCCGAACTATCTGTTCTCAGATTCCACAGAAATAAGGCTAGCAAAGAGATCCACGAAATACACATGTAATTCTGTGAGTGGAAGTCACACATCACAGAGCAGATTCTCAGAAAGCTTCTTTCCAGATTTCATCTGAGGATATTTCCTTTTTCACCATAGACAAGTATGGGCTTCCAAATATCACTTTGCCAATTCCACAAGAACAGTCTTAGCGAAAGGCTTCTGAAGGGGAAAGCTGTAACTCTGTGAGATGATTTCACAGACACAAACAAGTTTCGAAGAAAGATTCTTTCCCTTTGTTATCGGAGGATATTTCCTTTGGCCCTATA
>NW_020264281.1:0-2239 GCF_003255815.1 Theropithecus gelada | reverse complement strand
TATTGGGGTGGGAGTTACCCGATTTTCCAGGTGTTGTGTGTCTCAGTTCCCCTGGCTAGGAAAAGGGATTCCCTTCCCCCTTGCGCTTCCCAGGTGAGGCGATGCCTCGCCCTCCTTCAGCTCTCGCTGGTCAGGCTGCAGCAGCTGACCAGCACCGATCGTCTGGCACTCCCCAGTGAGATGAACCCAGTACCTCAGTTGAAAATGCAGAAATCACCGGTCTTCTGTGTCGCTCGCGCTGGGAGTTGGAGACTGGAGCTGTTCCTATTCGGCCATCTTGCTCCACCCCCCTTTTCCACTTTTTATCTGAGGATATTTTCTTTTTCACCATAGCCCTATATGGGCTTCCAAGTATCACTTTGCAAATTCCACAAGAAGAGTCCTAGCGAAAGGCGTCTTTGGGAGAAAGCTGTAACTCTGTGAGGTGAATTCACAGATCACAAAAAAGTTTCTCCGAAAGCTTCTTTCTCATTTTCACCTAAGGATATTTCCTTTGGCCCTAGAGTCTTCAAGGGGATCCAAAATAACAATTCTCTGATTCCACAGAAAGAAGGCTAGCAAACAGCTCCACGAAATACAGCTGTTACTCAGTGAGTAGAAGTGACACATCAGAAAGCAGTTTCTCAGAAAGCTTCTTTCCAGTTTTTCTCTGAGGATATTTTCTTTTTCACCATTACCCTCCATGGTCTTGCAAATATTACTTTGCAAATTATACAAGAAGGGTGTTAGCGAAAGGCTTCTTGAAGGGAAAGCTGTAACTCTGTGAAATGAATTCACAGATCACAAAGAAGTTTCTCAGAAAGCTTCTTTCTCATTTTTATCGGAGGATATTTCCTTTGGCCCTATAGTCTTCCAAGGGATCCGAAATATCAGGTCTCCGATTCTACAGAAATAAGAGTCGCAAACACCTCGATGAAATAGAGCTGTAAGTCAGTGAGTGGACGTCACATATCACAAAGCAGTTTCTCAGAAAGCTTCTTTCTGTTTTTTTCTGAGGATTTTTTTTTTTTACCATAGTCCTCTATGTGCTTCAAAGTATCACTTTGCAAATTCCACAAGAACAGTCTCAGAGATCGGCTTCTTGAGGGGAAAGCTGTAACTCTGTGAAATGAATTCACAGAACACAAAGCAGTTTCTCAGAAAGCTTTTTTCCACTCTTTATCTGAGGATATTTTCTTTTTCACCATAGCCCTCCATGGGCTTCCAAATATCACTTTGCGAATTCCACGAGAACAGTCTTAGCGAACGGTTTCTTGAGGGGAATGCTGTAACTCTGTGAGATGAATTCACAGATAATAAAGATGTTTCTCAGTAAGCTTCTTTCTCATTTTTATCGGAGGATATTTCCTTTGACCCTATAGTCTTCCAAGGGATCCGAAATATCAGTTCTCAGTTTCCACAGAAAGAAGGCTAGCAAACTGCTCCACGAACTACACCTGTAACTCAGTGAGTGAAAGTCACACATCACAAAGCAGTTTCTCAGAAAGCTTCTTTCCAGTTTTTCTCTGAGGATATTTTCTTTTTCACCATAGCCCTCTATGGGCATCGAAATATCACTTTCCAAATTCCACAGGAACAGGCTTAGCGAAAGGCTTCTTGAGGGGAAAGCTGTAACTCTGAGAGATGATTTCACAGAACACAAAGAAGTTTCTAAGAAAGCTTCTTTCTCTTTGTTATCAGAGGATCTTTCCTTTGGCTCTATATTCTTCAAAGGGATCCGAAATATCAGTTCTCAGATTCCACAGAAAGAAGGCTAGCAAACAGATCCATGAAATACAGATGTAACTCTGTGAGTGGAAGTCACACATCACAAAGCAGTTTCTCAGAAAGCTTCTTTCCAGTTTTTCTCTGAGGATTTTTTTTTTTAAATTTATTTATTATTATTATACTTTAAGTTGTAGGGTACATGTGCATAACGTGCAGGTTTGTTACATATGTATACTTGTGCCATGTTGGTCTACTGCACCCATCAACTCGTCATTTACATCAGGTATAACTCCCAATGCAATCCCTCCCCCCTCCCCCCTCCCCATGATAGGCCCCGGTGTGTGATGTTCCCCTTCCTGAGTCCAAGTGATCTCATTGTTCAGTTCCCACCTATGAGTGAGAACATTCGGTGTTTGGTTTTCTGTTCTTGTGATAGTTTGCTAAGAATGATGGTTTCCAGCTGCATCCATGTCCCTACAAAGGACGCAAACTCATCCTTTTTTATGGCTGCATAGTATTCCATGGTGTATAT
>NW_020264280.1:0-2240 GCF_003255815.1 Theropithecus gelada | reverse complement strand
GAACGGCTTCTTCAGGGCAAAGCTGTAACTCTGTGAGATGAATTAACAGAACACTAAGCAGTTTCTCAGAAAGTTTCTTAGCAGTTTTCATCTGAGGATATTTCCTTTTTCACCAAAGACATCCATGGGCTTCCAAAGATCTCTTTGCAAATTCCACAAGAACAGTCTTAGCGAAAGGCTTCTTGAGGGGAAAGCTGTAATTCTGTGAGATGATTTCACAGAACAGAAAGAAGTTTCTCAGAAAGCTTCTTTCTCTTTGTTATCGGAGGATATTTCCTTTGGCCCTATAGTCTTCAAAGGGATCCGAAATATCAGCTCTCAGATTCCACACAAATAAGGCTAGGAAACAGATATACGAAATACAGCTGTAATTCTGTGAGTGGAAGTCACACATCACAACGCAGATTCTCAGAAAGCTTCTTTCAAGTTCTTTTTTTGGATAATTTCTTTTTCACCATAGCCCTCTATGGGCTTCCAAATATCACTTTGCTAATTCCAAAAGAACAGGCTTAGCGAACGGCTTCTTGAGGGGAAAGATGTAACTCTGTGAGATGAATTATCAGAACACTAAGCTGTTTCTCAGAAAGCTTCTTTCCAATTTTCATCTGAGGATTTTTCCTCTTTTACCGTAGCCCTCTATGGGCTTACAAATATCACTTTGCAAATTCCACAAGAACAGTCTTAGCAAAAGGCTTCCTGAGGAGAATGCTGTAGCTCTGTGATACGAATTCACAGTACACAAAGAAGTTTCTCAGAAAGCTTCTTTCTCTTTGTTATCGGAGGATATTTCCTTTGGCCCTATACTCCTCAAAGGGATCAGAAATATCAGTTCGCAGATGACACAGAAATAAAGCTAGCAAACAGCTTCACGAAACACAGCTGTAACACAGTGAGTGAAAGTCCCACATCACAATGCAGTTTCTCGGAAAGCTTCTTTCCTGTTTTCATCTGAGAATATTTTGTTTTTCACCATAGGCCTCTGGGGTTTCCAAATATCCCTTTGCAAATTCCGCAAGAACAGACTTAGCGAACGGCTTCTGGATGGGAAAGCTGTTATTCTGTGAGATGATTTCACAGAACAGAAAGAAGTTTCTCAGAAAGCTTCTTTCTGTTGGTTAGTGGAGGATATTTCCTTTGGCCCTATAGTCTTCAAAGATATTTGAAATATCAGTTCTCAGATTCCACAGAAATAAGGCTAGCAAACAGATCCACGACATACAGCTGTAACTCTGTGAGTGGAAGTCACATATCACAAAGAGGTTTCTCAGAAAGCTTCTTTCCAGTTTTTCTCTGAGGATATTTTGTTTTTCACCATAGAGCTCTATGGGATTCCAAATGTCACTTTGCAAATTCCAGAAGAACTGGCTAAGCGAACGGCTTTTATGGGGAAAGCTGTAACACTGTGAGACAAATTAACAGAACACTAAGCAGTTTCTCAGAAAGCTTTTTTCCAGTTTTCATCTGAGGTTATTTCCTTTTTCACCATAGCCCTCCACGTGCTTCCAAATATCACTTTGCAAATTGCACAAGAACTGTCTTAGCGAAAGGCTTCTTGAGGGGAAACCTGTAACTCTGTGAGATGATTTCACAGAACACAAAGAAGTTTCTCAGAAAGCTTCTTTCTCTTTGTTAGCGGAGGATATTTCCTTTGGCCCAATAGTCTTCAAAGATATCCGAAATATCAGTTCTCAGATTCCACAGAAATAAGGCTAGAAAACAGATCCATGACATACAGCTGTAACTCTATGAGTGGAAGTCACACATCACAAAGCAGTTTCTCAGAAAGCTTCTTTCCAGTTTTTCTCTGAGGATATGTTGTTTTTCACCGTAGCGCCCCATGGCCTTCCAAATATCTCTTTGAAAATTCCACAAAAACAGGCTTAGCGAACGGCTTCTTGAGGGGAAACGTGTAACTCTGTGACATGATTTCACAGAACACAAAGAAGATTCTCAGAAAGCTTCTTTCTCTTTGTTATCGGAGGATATTTCCTTTGGCCGTATAGTCTTCAAAGGGATCCGAAATATCAGTTCTCAGATTCCACAAAAATAAGGCTAGGAAACAGATATACGAAATACAGCTCTAACTCTGTGAGTGGAAGTCACACATCACAACGCAGTTTCTCAGAAAGCTTCTTTCAAGTATTTTTCTGAGGATAATTTCCTTTTCACCATAGCCCTCTATGGGCTTCCAAATATCACTTTGCAAATTCCAAAAGAACAGGCTCAGCGAACGGCTTCTT
>NW_020264279.1:0-2240 GCF_003255815.1 Theropithecus gelada | reverse complement strand
CATCTCACAGAGTTACAGCTTTCCCTTCAGGAAGCCTTTCGCTAAGAAAGTTCTTGTGGAATTGGCAAAGTGATATTTGGAAGCCCATAGAGGGCCATGTTGAAAAAGGAAATATCCTCAGATGAAATCTGGAGAGAAATTTTCTGAGAAACTGCTTAGTATTCTGTTAATTCATCTCACAGAGTTACATCTGTATTTCGTGGATCTCTTTGCTAGCCTTATTTCTGTGGCATCTGAGAAAAGATATTTCGGATCCCTTTGAAGACTATAGGACCAAAGGAAATATCCTCCGATAACAAAGAGAAAGAAGCTTTCTGTCAAACTTCTTTGTGTTCTGTGAAATCAGCTCACAGAGTTACAGCTTTCACCTCTAGAAGCCTTTCGCTAAGACAGTTCTTGTGGAATTGGCAAAGTGATATTTGGAATGCCACAGAGGGCTACAGTGAAAAAGGAAATATCCTCCGATGAATTCTGGAAAGAAGGATTCTTAGAAACTGCTTACTGTTCTGTAAATTCATCTCACAGAGTTACATCTGTATTTCGTGGATCTCTTTGCTAACCTTATTTCTGTGGAATGTGAGAACAGATATTTCGGATGCCTTTGATGACTATAGGGCCAAAGGAAATATCCTCCGATAACAAAGAGAAAGAAGCTTTCTAAGAAACTTCTTTGTGTTCTCTGAAATCATCTCACAGAGTTGCAGCTTTCCCCTCAAGAAGCCTTTCGCTAAGACAGTTCTTGTGGAATTGGCAAAGTGATATTTGGAAGCCCATAGAGGGCCATGTTGAAAAAGGAAATATCCTCAGATGAAATCTGGAAAGAAGCTTTCTGAGAAACTGCTTAGTGTTCTGTTAATTTATCTCACAGAGTTACATCTGTATTTCGTGGCTCTCTTTGCCAGCCTTATTTCTGTGGAATCTGAGAACAGATATTTCAGATCCCTTTGGAGGCTATAGGGCCAAAGGAAATATCCTCCGATAACAAAGCGAAAGAAGCTTTCTGAGAAACCTCTTTGTGTTCTGTGAAATCATCTCAGAGAGTTACAGCTTTCCCCTCAAGAAGCCTTTTGCTAAGACAGTTCTTGTGGAATTGGCAAAGTGATATTTGGAAGCCCATAGAGGGCTATGGTGAAAAAGGAAATATCCTCAGATGAAATCGGGAAAGAAGCTTTCTGAGAAACTGGTTAGTGTTCTGTGAAATCATCTCACAGAGTTACAGATTTCCCCTCAAGAAGCCTTTCGCTAAGACAGTTCTTGTGGAATTGGTAAAGTGATATTTGGAAACCCATAGAGGGCTACAGTGAAAAAGGAAATATCCTCAGATGAAATCGGGAAAGAAGCTTTCTGAGAAACTGCTTAGCATTCTGTTAATTCATCTCACAGTGTTACATCTGTATTTCGTGGATCTCTTCGGTAGCCTTATTTCTGTGGAATCTGAGAACAGATATTTCGGATCCTTTGAAGAATATAGGGCCGAAGGAAATATCCTCCGATAACAAAGAGAAAGAAGCTTTCTGAGAAACTTTTTTGTGTTCTGTGAAATCAGCTCACAGAGTTTCAGCTTTCTCCTCAAGAAGCCTTTCGCTAAGACAGTTCTTCTGGAATTGGCAAAGTGATAGTTGGAAGCCCATAGAGGGCTATGGTGAAAAGGGAAATATCCTCAGATGAAATCTGGAAAGAAGCTTTCTGAGAAACTGCTCTGTGATGTGTGACTTCCACTCACAGAGTTACATGTGTATTTCGTGGATCTCTTTGCTAGCCTTATTTCTGTGAAATATGAGAACAGATATTTCGGATCCCTTTGAAGACTATAGGGCCAAAGGAAGTATCCTCCGATAACAAAGAGAAAGAAGCTTTCTGAGAAACTTCTTTGTGTTCTGTGAAGTCATCATACAGAGTTACAGCTTTCCCCTCAAGAAGCCTTTCGCTAAGACAGTTCTTGTGGAATTGGCAAAGTGATATTTGGAATCCCATAGAGGGCTATGTTTAAAAGAGGATATATCATCAGATGAAATCTGGAAAGAAGCTTTCTGAGAAACTGCTTAGTATTCTGTTAATTCTTCTCACAGTGTTACATCTGTATTTCGTGGATCTCTTTGCTAGCCTTATTTCTGTGGAATCTGAGAACAGATATTTCGGATCCCTTTGAAGACTACAGGGCCAAAGGAAATGTCCTCCGATGACAAAGAGAAAGAAGCTTTCTGAGAAACTTCTTTGTGTTCTGTGAAATCATCTCACAG
>NW_020264278.1:0-2240 GCF_003255815.1 Theropithecus gelada | reverse complement strand
CTTCGTGCTTGTTTCCCCACTCTTGCTTTATACACCCAATGTTTCAATTGGCTATTTTAATTCTCTATGGCACTCTTCTGTTGAGGAAGATGTCTCTCTGACCATTGTTGAACATTTTGAGCAGGTGCATTTTCTGGTGTAAAGAAATGTGACTCAGAGGTCCACATGGTTGCAGTACCTCCCATTCAAGTTCTTTGTAGCACTCCGAGCATTTCCATCTGAGATAAAGGAGGAACCTCTCTTAGAAGCCTGCCAGGGCCCCCCAACCTGGAAATAAAGGAAAACCTTCAGTTCCTTCAAGAGAAACTCCAGGCACCTAGCCAGCCCTAAAAAGCAAGTGAGTGACGTTATAAACAAGAAGGTAATGATAGCTTAAAACAATAGCCAAGGAAGTTATAGTCACAACATCTTTGATTCTCTACAGAAACTAAAAATAACATCTTAACATATGTCCCTCAGTTGTTTTTCAGAAATATAGATTCCCACCTAATAGATCCACTGACAGGGAGACCTTATAAAGGGGAAACTGAGGACTGAACTCTGACCGCCATTCTTTGTTCTAAATTTCTTCCTGAGGGGCGGGAGAGAGTCAAGCCCACAAGCCAGGCCTGAACATTCCTCTCTACTCCCCCCTCCCCGAGCTGTGTAAGGAAGCTGTGTGAGGAAGCTTTGCTTGATTATCTATCACAAATCAGAAAATCTTTAAATCGACCTAACACGTGTAAGCTCCCTCATGAGGATTTTCCACCTTTTAAGGCCGAAGCAGTGTGTCACTTCTAAGCATTGATTTATGATGTTGCCTGTAACTCTGCTTTCCCGAAATTTGCCCCCGCCTTTAAAAATCCTTGCTTGTGAGTCATCAAAAAGGGTGGGTCTTAAGCGTGTGTTGCCTGATTCTCTTTGTTTGGCGCCCTACACATAAATGCCCTCATTTCTCCCACTACAGTCTCAGTGTGGATGTTTGCTTTTACTGCCCCAGGTGAGTGGACCCCAGTTTAGTTTGGTAACACACCTACCACCAGCTGAACAAAGCCCTCTGCAGGGTGAGGATCTATTCCTGTCAAGACCCATTTGCTGCTTTCTGGGGCTAATGGCATCAGTCTAACTTGCCAGCTATGTATTTTCAAGGCCTTCCCATAAAAGAATCTGCCACATAGCCATATGCTATCTCTCTTTTTTGTTAAAGAAAGCCCTTCTTATGTATATTTTGTGCCTGTGATGTGTGGAATGCAAGAGGAATATGTCTTGATTCCACCTATCTCTGCATTGCTAAGGCCCCAATGTCTACTTATTTCATGGACTCAGGTGATCACCACAAGCAAACGGGGGTTTTTTGTTGTTGTTTTTGAGATGTAATCTTGATGTTTCCCCGATTGGTCTCAAATGTTGCTCAGGCTAAAATCTAACTCCTGGACTCAAGATATCCTTCTGCCTCAGCCGCTCTCATAGCTGGAATTTCAGGGGCACCTGGCAAACACTTGGAGACAAATTCTTGTTGATTTCAATCACCTTCCAAACCTGGAAGGGAGTTATTCTCAGGGGCACTGGACAGCACTGAGGGGACTGTGCTAAATGATTCATGAGAAACTGACCTCATGATCCAACCACCTCCCTCCCTCTAGGCCCCACCTATAATGTTGGGGATCACATCTCGACATGAGATCTGCACAGGAACAACATCCAATCTTTATCAGGAATTAACAGATCTTATATTAATGAACCCCTGAAATTACCATAGTGATTTCCACAGGACTTGCCTCATATGGGCATTCTTTTCATAGGTAACTTTCCCATTGCTCTCCTGATTAATTATACAGCCAGGACATTAGTCACCCCTGTAAGTCAGTAAAAACTAAAATGTAGGAGCTTTATCATTGTTCATTTCTTCCACCACTGCTAAGAAAACACCATGAAACTAAGGCCACAAGAGCTCTTCTGTTTTTACCTTCTGTGATAAAAGAGATGGAATTCCAAACAGGATGTTGTCCATTCATCTTGCAAACGCTGTACACAAAGCAACCAGCTGTTTGTGGGTCAGTTGACTGATACTGCAGTTCAAATCCCAGCGCTATCTGCTGCAGAGTTCCATCTTGCTTGAGGAAGGTCAGTGTTTTGTTTAATTTACACCTTCAATGAATGGAATGAAGCCCACCCACATGATGGACATCAATCTACTTTATTCAAAGTCTAGCCATTTATATGTTAATCTCATCCAACAAACATCCTCACAAATCATCCAG
>NW_020264277.1:0-2240 GCF_003255815.1 Theropithecus gelada | reverse complement strand
TCTCAGATTCCACAGAAATAAGGCTAGCAAAGAGATCCACGAAACAGAGATGTAACTCTGTGAGATGAATTAACAGAACAGTAAGCAGTTTCTCAGAAAGCTTCTTTCCAGATTTCATCTGAGGATATCTCCTTTGTCACCATAGCCCTCTATAGGCTTCCAAATATCTCTTTGCCAATTCCACAAGAACTGTCTTAGCGAAAGGCTTATTGCGGGGAAAGCTGTAAGTCGGTGAGATGATTTCACAGAACACAAAGAAGTTTCTCAGAAAGCTTCTTTCTATTTGTTATCGTAGGATATTTCCTTTGGCCGTATACTCTTCAAAGGGATCCGAAATATCTGCTCTGAGATTCCACAGAAATAAGGCTAGCAAGGAGATCCACGAAATATAGATGTAACTTTCTGAGTGGAAGTCTCTCATCACAGAGCAGTTTTTCAGAAAGCTTCTGTCCAGATTTCATCTGAGGATATTTCCTTTTTCACCATAGCCCTTTATGGGCTTCGAAATATCACTTTGCCAGTTCCACAAGAACTGTCTTAGCGAAAGGCTTCTTGAGGGGAAAGCTGTATCTCTGTGAGATGATTTCATAGAACACAGAGAAGTTTCTCAGGAAATTCTTTCTCTTTGTTATCGGAGGATATTTCCTTTGGCCCTATAGTCTTCAAAGGGATCCGAAATATCTGTTCTCAGATTCCGCAGAAATAAGGCTAGCAAAGAGATCCACGAAACAGAGATGTAACTCTGTGAGATGAATTAACAGCACACTAAGCAGTTTCTCAGAAAGCTTCTTTCCAGATATCATCTGAGGATATCTCCTTTTTCACCCTAGCCCTCTAAGGACTTCCAAATATCACTTTGAAAATTACACAATAACTGTCTTAGCGAAAGGCTTGTGGAGGGGAAAGTTGTAACTCTGTGAGACGATTTCACAGCACACAAAGAAGTTTCTCAGGAAGTTCTTTCTCTTTGTTATTGGAGAATATTTC
This sequence comes from Theropithecus gelada, assembly GCF_003255815.1. Lineage (NCBI taxonomy): Eukaryota > Metazoa > Chordata > Mammalia > Primates > Cercopithecidae > Theropithecus > Theropithecus gelada. The sequence goes on along the minus strand of NW_020264277.1, from coordinate 1,253 downwards.
CTTTGGCCTTATAGTGTTCAAAGGGATCCGAAATATCCGTTCTCAGATTCCAGAGAAATAAGGCTAGCAAAGAGATCCACGAAAAACAGATGTAACTCTGTGAGATGAATTAACACAACACTAAGCAGTTTCTCAGAAAGCTTCTTTCCAGATTTCATCACAGGATATATCCTTTTTCACCATACCCCTCTATGTGCTTCCAAATATCACTTTGCCAATTCCACAAGAACTGTCTTAGCGAAAGGCTTCTTGAGGGGAAAGCTGTAACTCTGTGAGATGATTTCACAGAACACAAAGAAGTTTTTCAGAAAGCTTCTTTCTCTTTGTTATCGGAGGATATTTCCTTTGTCCCTATAGTCTTCAAAGGGATCCGAAATATCTGTTCTCAGATTCCACAGAAATAAGGCTAGCAAAGAGATCCACGAAATATAGATGTAACTCTGTGAGGTGAGTTAACAGAACACTAAGCACTTTTTCCGAAAGCTTCTTTCTCTTTGTTATCGGAGGATATTTCCTTTGGCCCTAGGGTCTTCAAAGGGTTCCGAAATATCAGTTCTTAGATTCCACAGAAATAAGGGTAGCAAAGAGATCCACGAAATACAGATGTAACTCTGTGAGATGAATTAACAGAACACTAAGCAGTTTCTCAGAAAGCTTCTTTCCAGATTTCATCACAGGATATTTCTTTTTTCACCATAGCCCTCTATGGGCTTCCAAATATCACTTTGCCAATTCCACAAGAACTGTCTCAGCGAAAGGCTTCTTGAGGGGAAAGCTGTATCTCTTTGAGATGATTTCACAGAACACAAAGAAGCTTCTCAGGAAAATCTTTCTCTTTGTTATTGGAGGATACTTCCTTTGGCCCTATGGTCTTCAAAGGGATCCGAAATATCTGTTCTCAGATTCCACAGAAATAAGACTAGCAAAGAGATCCACGAAATACAGATGTAACTCTGTGAGATGAATTAACAGAACACTAAGCAGTTTCTCAGAAAGCTTCCTTCCAGATTTCTTCTGAGGATATTTCCTTTTTCACCATAGCAATCTACGGGCTTCCAAATATCACTTTGCCAATTACACAAGAACTGTCTTAGCGAAAGGCTTCTTGAGGGGAAAGCTGTAACTCTGTGAGATGATTTCACAGAACACAAAGAAGTTTCTCAGAAAGCCTCTTTCTCTTTGTTATCGGAGGATATTTCCTTTGGCCCTATAGTCTTCAAAGGGATCCGAAATATCTGCTCTCAGATTCCACA
>NW_020264276.1:0-2668 GCF_003255815.1 Theropithecus gelada | reverse complement strand
TAAATGAATGGGCGAATGAATAGTGGATGGATGGATAAGCGGATGGATAAATGGATGGATGGATGAATAGATGGATGGATGAACAGAGGGATGGGTGAGTGGATGGATAAGGAATGACTGAGTGGATGAATGAATCGATAGATAAATGAATGAGTGAATGATATGCATGAATAGATACATGGATAAATGATTTCATGGGTGGATGGATGGATGAATGGATGAGTAGATGGATGCATGACTGAGTCAACTGGTGAATAGACGGAAGGTTTCCAGTCAACCGCCCCGAATTAATGCATACTCCTTCTGAGGCTTTGGGGAGAATCTTTCCTGCCTCTCTCCAGCTTCTGATCCTCTGCCATCCTTGACGTCCCTGGACTTGGGAATGTCTCCCTCCAATCTCTGCCTCCGTCTTCACACAGCAATCTTCCCTCCGTGCGTGCCTCAGTCTCAATCTCTTCTCAGAAGGACCCCAGTCCTATAGGATTAAGACCTCATCCAAATGCAGTATGACGTCATCCTAACTTACATTTTAATCCCATCTGCAAAGATCCTATTTCCAAATAAGGTCCTATATTCACAGGTACCTATGTTGAGGTCTTCAATGGGTCTTTGGAAGGGGTGCAATCCAACTCAAAACACTCCCCAAACAAATTCTTCACAAAACACTGAGCTCCTTGGCCTAATCAGAGGAGGAGAGAGGATCTTTTGCACCAATAGGGATTTGGGGGGTCCCCACTCAAACCCTCCACACTGTTGTGGAGCACAACTCCCTCCAAGGCTACAGACCCTGGCTACAGGACTGTGAGAGGGTGAAGCTGCCCCATCCTGAGACCACCTTTTTGAGCACCTGAACGGGACACAGACCCTCACTATAGACAGGTGAATGAATGAGTGGATGGATGGGTGGGTGGGTGGATGGATGGATGGATGGATAGATGAGTGGATGGATGCATGGATGGATGGATGGATGGATGGATGGATGGATGGATGGATGGATGGATGAATGGATGGATAAAGAATAAATGAATGAATAAATAGATAAATGAGTGAATGAATGGATGCATGAACAAATGAATGGGCAAATGAATAGTGGGTACATGGATAAGTGGATGGATAAATGGATGGATGGATGGATGAACGGATGGATGAATGAGTGGATGGATGGATGAGTGGATGGATAAGGAATGAATGAGTGGATGAGTGAATCAATTAATAAATGAATGAGTGAATGAATGGATGCATGAATAAATGAATGGGTGAATGAATAGTAGATGTACGAGTAAGTGGATGAATAAATGGATGAATGGATGAATGGAGAGATGAGTGGATGGATAAGGAATAAATGAATGAATAAATATATGAGTGAATGAATGGATGCATGAATAAATGAATGGGCAAATGAATAGTGGGTATATGGATAAGTGGATGGATAAATGGATGGAAGGATGGATGAATGGATGGGTGGATGAGTGAATGGATGGATGAGTGGACGGATAAGGAATACATGAATGAATGAATAGATAAACGAACGAGTGAATCAATGGATGCATAAGTAAATGAATGGGCGAATGAATAGTGGATGGATGGATAAGCGGATGGATAAATGGATGGATGGATGAATAGATGGATGGATGAACAGAGGGATGGGTGAGTGGATGGATAAGGAATGACTGAGTGGATGAATGAATCGATAGATAAATGAATGAGTGAATGATATGCATGAATAGATACATGGATAAATGATTTCATGGGTGGATGGATGGATGAATGGATGAGTAGATGGATGCATGACTGAGTCAACTGGTGAATAGACGGAAGGTTTCCAGTCAACCGCCCCGAATTAATGCATACTCCTTCTGAGGCTTTGGGGAGAATCTTTCCTGCCTCTCTCCAGCTTCTGATCCTCTGCCATCCTTGACGTCCCTGGACTTGGGAATGTCTCCCTCCAATCTCTGCCTCCGTCTTCACACAGCAATCTTCCCTCCGTGCGTGCCTCAGTCTCAATCTCTTCTCAGAAGGACCCCAGTCCTATAGGATTAAGACCTCATCCAAATGCAGTATGACGTCATCCTAACTTACATTTTAATCCCATCTGCAAAGATCCTATTTCCAAATAAGGTCCTATATTCACAGGTACCTATGTTGAGGTCTTCAATGGGTCTTTGGAAGGGGTGCAATCCAACTCAAAACACTCCCCAAACAAATTCTTCACAAAACACTGAGCTCCTTGGCCTAATCAGAGGAGGAGAGAGGATCTTTTGCACCAATAGGGATTTGGGGGGTCCCCACTCAAACCCTCCACACTGTTGTGGAGCACAACTCCCTCCAAGGCTACAGACCCTGGCTACAGGACTGTGAGAGGGTGAAGCTGCCCCATCCTGAGACCACCTTTTTGAGCACCTGAACGGGACACAGACCCTCACTATAGACAGGTGAATGAATGAGTGGATGGATGGGTGGGTGGGTGGATGGATGGATGGATGGATAGATGAGTGGATGGATGCATGGATGGATGGATGGATGGATGGATGGATGGATGGATGGATGGATGGATGAATGGATGGATAAAGAATAAATGAATGAATAAATAGATAAATGAGTGAATGAATGGATGCATGAACAAATGAATGGGCAAATGAATAGTGGGTACATGGATAAGTGGATGGAT
>NW_020264275.1:0-2240 GCF_003255815.1 Theropithecus gelada | reverse complement strand
GATAGGCCCCGGTGTGTGATGTTCCCCTTCCTGAGTCCAAGTGATCTCATTGTTCAGTTCCCACCTATGAGTGAGAACATGCAGTGTTTGGTTTTCTGTTCTTGTGATACTTTGCTAAGAATGATGGTTTCCAGCTGCATCCATGTCCCTACAAAGGATGCAAACTCATCCTTTTTTATGGCTGCATAGTATTCCATGGTGTATATGTGCCACATTTTCTTAATCCAATCTGTCACTGATGGACATTTGGGTTGATTGCAAGTCTTTGCTATTGTGAATAGTGCTGCAATAAACATACGTGTGCAAGTGTCTTTATAGCAGCATAATTTATAATCCGTTGGGTATATACCCAGTAATGGGATGGCTGGGTCATATGGTATGTCTAGTTCTACATCCTTGAGGAATCGCCATACTGTTTTCCATAATGGTTGAACTAGTTTACAATCCCACCAACAGTGTAAAAGTGTTCCTATTTCTCCACATCCTCTCCAGCACCTGTTGTTTCCTGACTTTTTAATGATTGCCATTCTAACTAGTGTGAGATGGTATCTCATTGTGGTTTTGATTTGCATTTCTCTGATGGCCAGTTGTGATGAGCATTTTTTCATGTGTCTGTTGGCTGTATGAATGTCTTCTTTTGAGAAATGTCTGTTCATATCCTTTGCCCACTTTTTGATGGGGTTGTTTGTTTTTTTCTTGTAAATTTGTTTGCATTCTTTGTAGGTTCTGGATATTAGCCCTTGTCAGATGAGTAGATTGCAAAAATTTTCTCCCATTCTGTAGGTTGCCTGTTCACTCTGATGGTAGTTTCTTTTGCTGTGCAGAAGGTCTTTAGTTTAATGAGATCCCATTTGTCAATTTTGGCTTTTGCTGCTGTTGCTTTTGGTGTTTTAGACATGAAGTCTTTGCCCATGCCTATGTCCTGAATGGCACTACCTAGGTTTTCCTCTAGGATTTTTATGGTATTAGGTCTAACATTTAAGTCTCTAATCCATCTTGAATTAATTTTCGTATATGGAGTAAGGAAAGGATCCCGTTTCAGCTTTCTACTTATGGCTAGCCAATTTTCCCAGCACCATTTATTAAATAGGGAATCCTTTCCCCATTTCTTGTTTCTCTCAGGTTTGTCAAAGATCAGATGACCCTAGATGTGTGGTATTATTTCTGAGGAGTCTGTTCTGTTCCATTGGTCTATATCTCTGTTTTGGTAGCAGTACCATGCTGTTTTGGTTACTGTAGCCTTGTAGTATAGTTTGAAGTCAGGTAGCGTGATGCCTCCAGCTTTGTTTTTTTGACTTAGGATTGTCTTGGAGATGCGGGCTCTTTTTTGGTTCCATATGAACTTTAAAGCAGTTTTTTCCAATTCCGTGAAGAAAGTCATTGGTAGCTTGATGGGGATGGCATTGAATCTATAAATTACCTTGGGCAGTATGGCCATTTTCACGATATTGATTCTTCCTATCTATGAGCATGGTATGTTCTTCCATTTGTTTGTGTCCTCTTTTATTTCACTGAGCAGTGGTTTGTAGTTCTCCGTGAAGAGGTCCTTTACATCCCTTGTAAGTTGGATTCCTTGGTATTTTATTCTCTTTGAAGCAATTGTGAATGGAAGTTCATTCCTGATTTGGCTCTCTGTTTGTCTGTTACTGGTGTATAAGAATGCTTGTGATTTTTGCACATTAATTTTGTATTCTGAGACTTTGCTGAAGTTGCTTATCAGCTTAAGGAGATTTTGAGCTGAGACAATGGGGTTTTCTAAATATACAATCATGTCATCTGCAAACAGGGACAATTTGACTTCTTTTCCTAACTCAATACCCTTGATATCTTTCTCTTGCCTAATTGCCCTAGCCAGAACTTCCAACACTATGTTGAATAGGAGTGGTGAGAGAGGGCATCCCTGTCTTGTGCCAGTTTTCAAAGGGAATTTTTCCACTTTTTGCCCATTCAGTATGACATTGGCTGTGGGTTTGTCATAAATAGCTCTTATTATTTTGAGGTACGTTCCATCAATACCGAATTTATTGAGCGTTTTTAACATGAAGGGCTGTTGAATTTTGTCAAAAGCCTTTTCTGCATCTATTGAGATAATCATATGGTTCTTGTCTTTGGTCCTGTTTATATGGTGGATTATGTTTATTGATTTGCGAATGTTGAACCAGCCTTGCATCCCCGGGATGAAGCCCACTTGATCATGGTGGATAAGCTTTTTGATGTGCTGCTGAATCCGGTTTGCCAGT
>NW_020264274.1:0-2240 GCF_003255815.1 Theropithecus gelada | reverse complement strand
CCTAAATTAATAAAATGTTTAAATACATTTTGAGCTTTAAAATACAATAAATAAATACGATTTATTTTGGAAAATATTTTTAAAAAGTATAAACAAAGTGAATATAGCCAAAAACATGTACAGAAAAATGTCAGAAGGACTAAATCGCTTGGAGATTTTAATGGTAAATCTTGCTGATATTATATTTATTTATTTATATATTTATTTATTTTGAGATGGAGTTTCGCTCTGTCGCCCAAGCTGGAGTGTAGTGACCGGATCTCAGCTCGCTGCAAGCTCTGCCTCCCAGGTTCACGCCATTCTCCTGCCTCAGCCTCCCGAGTAGCTGGGACTACTCGCGCCCGCCACCTCATCTGGCTAGTTTTTTGTATTTTTTAGTAGAGATGGGGGTTTCACCGTGTTAGCCAGGATGGTCTCGATCTCCTGACCTCGTGATCTGCCCGCCTCGGCCTCCCAAAGTGCTGGGATTACAGACTTGAGCCACCACGCCCGGCCGCTGATATTATTTTTAAAAGTATCTTCTTTTAAAAAAACATTTTATGGCCATTTGTTAATGAGAATAAGCTTCTATTGAAAAGGAAATCTTTGATTCTATAAGAATATGCTCTCAGATAAGTATCTCTTATATACCTAACATAAATAATTATGTAGATGTTTGTAGTTACAATGAGCTTTATAGGACGGGGTTTAGAAATAGCTATAAAGCAAGCCCTTTGGATAATTCTAACACATGCTACAGTTTGGGGATGTAAGCTTAAACTGTCATCCATCTAATGACTTAAAACTTATCTTCTACGCTAAAATACATCAACACTCACACATATATATGTGCACATGGAAATGCATACAAATAAAATATTATGCTGAAATAAAATGCCTTTTTTTTTATTTGTTGGTTGGTTTTGAGAAAAGTTCTAGCTCTGTTGCCCAGAATGGAATGCAGTGGAACAATTATGGTTCACTGTAGCATCAAACTCCTAAGCTCAAGTGATCCTCCTGCCTCAACCTCCTAAGTAGCTGGAACCACAGAGGTGTGCCACCATGCCTGGCTAAGTTTTAAAAAATTAACTTTTATAGAAATAGGGTATCTCAGTGTTGTCCAGGCTCATCTTGAACTCCTGGATTCAAGCCTTCCTCCTGCATCAGCCTCCGAAAGGCTGGGATTAAAGGCGTAATAAGGCTCTGTGTCTGGACCTGAAAGGAATTTTTATTCAGTCTTATCCAGATGTTTTTGCTTTTTTCTGGTGCTAGTCCTAAGAATATTAAGAAGTCCTAAGAAAACTCTTCCCAGCATGTAAAAGATGCATTCGTTGGTTATTATGGCAATATTCCCTGCATGAGTAATTTTGGTGGTTAGCTTCTGTCTCATCATTTCTAGAAAAGATTTTTATTTCTGTCATAACCCCTAATGCTTAGTCAAAAGGCTCTTTCTTTGTATGTTGGTCTTCTTCTTGCAAATTAGACACCCAGTATTAGCTAGTATTTCACTGTTGAGGATCAAACAAACAAACAAACAAAAAAGTTGTTATTCTGCCCATGTAGTCTTAAGGTTTGGAAAACTTTAGAATTATCACATACTATCACTGCAACCCTTTTTAAATGTATTCTCATCTCTAACAATTATACCAGTAAGATCTGTTGACAGAATCTAGTTCTGATAAATTCAGGACCCTGAATTTGAGTGAGAGAGAAAGGTGTGAGTAGTGACTGCGCATTGCTGCAGCTGTCTACAAAGTGGTCTTTTTCAGGGCTAGTCCCCATAGCATAATGTGGCTCAAATCAGGAGCATTTCAAACGTAGGCCTTCCCAAAAGGGGGAAGAAGGAAATGTTAGTTTTTCCCTAATTTCTGTGTATTATCCAATGGAGATAAAAATTGAATTTTCAAATGAATTTTTTTCTTCCAGAGTTTGAATGAAATGTGCTAGAGGAGAAAACTTGTGGTAGAAAATGTTTCTATGGAAATCTAATTGCACAATTCCATAAAGCTCTCTTTCCGTGATTAGGTTAGGAGTTATAGTTTATCTCTGTAATCCATGGGAATGACTCCACCATCAATGCAGGAGATGAAGAAATAATGTCTTTGGTACCTGATGGAAAGCAAAGATATAAAGGCCAGCTAACATAAATTGCCTCAAGGGTCACCCTCAGTTCTTATGTAGAGCAGCTCCACATCTGGTTTATGACACATTTCCATTAGTTCCTGATACATTTCTTTCAAGTGTTTACTCTTTTGATCCAT
>NW_020264273.1:0-2241 GCF_003255815.1 Theropithecus gelada | reverse complement strand
CATCACAAAGCAGTTTCTCAGAAAGCTTCTTTCCAGTTTTTCTCTGAGGATATTTTGTTTTTCAAGTAGCCCTCTATGGGCTTCCAAATATCACTTTGCGAATTCCACAAGAACAGGCTTAGCAAACGGCTTCTTGAGGGGAAAGATGTAACTCTGTGACATGAATTAACAGAACACTGAGAAGTTTCTCCGAGAGCTTCTTTCCAGATTTCATCTGAGGATATTTCCTTTTTCACCGTAGCCCTCTATGGGCATCGAAATATCACTTTGTAAATTCCAAAAGAACAGGCTTAGCAAAAGGCTTCCTCAGGGGAAAGGTGTAACTCTGTGAGATGATTTCACAGAACACAAAGAAGTTTCTCAGAAAACTTCTTTCTCTTTGTGATCGGAGGATATTTCCTTTGGCCCTATAGTCGTCATAGGGACCCGAAATATCAGTTCTCAGATTCCACAGAAATAAGGCTAGCAAACAGATCCAGGAAATATAGATGAATCTCTGTGAGTGGAAGTCACACATCACAAAGCAGTTTCTCAGAAAAATTCTTTCCAGTTTTGCTCTGAGGATATTTTCTTTTTCACCATAGCCCTCTAAGGGCTTTCAAATATCACTTTGCAAATTCCACAAGGAGAGGCTAACGAACGGCTTCTTGAGTGGAAACCTGTAACTCTGTGAATTGAATTAACAGAACACTAAGCAGTGTCTCAGAAAGCTTCTTTCCATATTTCAACTGAGGATATTTCCTTTTTCACCATAGCCCTCTATGGGCTTCCAAATATCACTTTGCAAATTCCAGAAGTACAGGCTTAGCAAACGGCTTCTTCAGAAAAAAGCTGTAACTCGGTGAGATGAATTAACAGAACACTAAGGAGTTTCTCAGAAGCTTCTTCTCAGATTTCCTCTGAGGATATTTCCTTTTTCACCGTAGCCCCGTAAGGGCATCGAAATATCACTTTGTAAATTCCAGAGGAACACGCTTAACAAAAGTCTTCTTGAGGAGAAAACTGTAACTCTGTGAGGTGATTTCACAGAACACAAAGAAGTTTCTCAGAAAGCTTCTTTCTCTTTGTGATCGGAAGATATATACTTTGGCCCTATACTCTTCAAAGGATCCGAAATATCAGTTCTCAGATTCCACAGAAATATGGTTAGCAAAGAGATCCACGAAATACAGATATAACTCTGTGAGTGGAACACACACATCTCAAAGCAGTTTCTCAGAAAGATGGTTTCCAGTTTTTCTCTGAGGATATTTTCTTTTTCACCACAGCCCTCTATGGCCATCCTAATACCACTTTGCAAATTCTACAAGAACAGACTTAGCGAACGGCTTCTGGAGTGGAAAGCTGTAACTCTGTGAGATGAATTAACAGAACACTAAGCAGTTTCTCAGAAAGCTTGTTTCCATTTTTCATCTGAGGATATTTCCTTTTTCACAATAGCCCTCTATGGGCTTCCAAATATCACTTTGCCAATTCCACAAGAACAGTCTTAGCGAAAGTCTTCTTGAAGGGAAAGCTGTAACTCTGTGAGATGATTTCACAGAACACAAAGAAGATTCTCAGAAAGCTTCTTTCTCTTTGTGATCGGATTATATTACCTTTCGCCCTATAGTCTTCAAAGGGATCCGAAATATCCATTCTCAGATTCCACAGAAATAAGGCTAGCAAAGAGATGCACGAAATACAGATGTAACTCTGTGAGATGAATTAACAGAACACTAACCAGTTTCTCAGAAAGCTTCTTTCCAGATTTCATCTGAGGATATTTCCTTTGTCACCGTAGCCCTCTATGGGCTTCGAAATATGACTTTGCAAATTCCACAAGAACAGGCTTAGCGAAAGGCTTCTTGAGGGGAAAGCAGTAACTCTGTGAGATGATTTCACAGAACACCAAAAAGTTTCTCAGAAAGCTTCTTTCTCTTTGTGATCGGAACATATTTCCTTAGGCCCTATAGTCTTCATAGGGATCGGAAATATCAGTTCTCAGATTCCACAGAAATAAGGCTAGTAAACAGATCCAGGAAATACAGATGAAACTCTGTGAGTGGAAGTCACACATCACCAAGCAGTTTCTCAGAAAGCATCTTTCCAGTTTTTCTCAGAGGATATATTCTTTTTCACCATAGCCCTCTATGGGCTTCCAAATATCACTTTGCGAATTCCACAAGAACAGGCTTAGCGAACGGCTTCTTGATAGGAAAACTTTAACTCTGTGAGATGAATTAACACAACACTAAGCAG
>NW_020264272.1:0-8458 GCF_003255815.1 Theropithecus gelada | reverse complement strand
TTTTTTTTTTTTTTTTTTTTTTTTTTTTTTTTTTTTTTTTTTTTTTCCAGAGAGTCTTACTCTGTCGCCCAGGCTGGAGTGCAGTGGTGTAATCTCGGCTCACTGCATCCTCTGCCTCCTGGGTTCAAGAGATTCTCCTGCTTCAGCCTCCCTAGTAACTGGGATTATAGGTGCACACCACCACACTGAGTTAATTTTTGTATTTTTAGTAGAGACGGGATTTCACCGTGTTGGCCAGGCTGATCTCGAACTCTTGACCTCAAATGATCCACCCGCCTCAGCCTCCCAAAGTGCTGGGATTACAGGCATGAGCCACCACGACCGGCCCTCATTTAGCAAAGTTTTAAACATAAAAGGTGCTTGTTAGAGGATATCAGTGCCTGGCCCACATGAGATAGAACAGATCCATACACACTTTGAAAAACTATGTTCACTTTTAGGAAATATAATTTTGAAAAATCATTTACATACCAGAGGTCCACTGGGCCATTGCTTTTAATGGCAAAATATTGGAATGTACTTGAATGTCCTTCACATAAGATTGGTAAGATAAATTTTAGTATGTGCATGTACTGGAATACTATATAGCCAGTAAACAAATTGACAGTGAAACTCTATTTGTACCAGTAAAGAATGGTCCTGAAGAGATATTGTAAAATGAAAAAACAAACAAAAAAACAAGTTGTAAAGCAATGTAGATTATCTTATCACCAAGGAAAAAATGCAATTATTATATACAAGCATGCAAATATATCTCTGGAAAGATTAATGAAAATCTATTATTATTAGCTCTTTCTGGGAAGAACCAGGTGAATATAGAGGTTGAAGGACCACATACTCTTCATTTTAAACTCTTGAATTTTGTAAGGAAATCTTATTTTACCTATTCAGAAATAAATAAGAAAATGTAAGAGACAATGCTAATAATGATAACAATAAAAAAATTGTGAAATTGGCTATCAGATGATGAAATTGCTTGTTGCTTCTAGGAATTCTATCAGCCAGCCCAATGAGGGGTCTAAGACTAAGATCTGAGTACTAGAATGCAAAAAAAATTGAATCCTATTCTTGTTTTCCTTTTGGCCTGGTTTTCCAATTGCTTCTATTTGTTTTGAGATTAAGGCATACACTTTTCTGTGGCCTTTGAAATCTCAACTATAGTAGCCTCTACTTCCTTTCTCTGAATTCAAGTTTTAAGGTGTTAGAAGCATAAATTACCAAACATTAAGATTAAGCACTGATAACAGGGATCCTGCCAACCTTGTCAGTAGTGGTCTCTTTGCAGTAGCCTCAGATAGAAAGGACAATGTGCCTTTCCAGAACCGAACCCCCTGATGGGGGATGATAGACCCAGACACATAGAGACCTGGTGTTGACCCTTCATTGTTAGAATCTAAGAAGATTCACTTACAGTAATGAGTGGCAGACAGCTAGGCCTGAATGAATGACATAATTCTGTAGATGGCCAATACAGTGGACCAGCCATAGGGTTAAATGGAAAGGAGAGAAAACAATCAGGTGAAATAAATGCTGTCTACCAGGAGGTTGAGAGGTAGCCCCGATAAAGTGTCACATCCATAGCCTTGATATGAGCTAATTTCAGACCCTGAACTCAGCTGGAGTGGAGGGCAGTACCCCAGGAAAAGGACACTGCAACTCCAGGACCCAAATAAATGATAATGATTTCCCAAGTTCTCCCCTTAGGAAACCTCGGGAGCCATTCACTGGATACCCATATACTAGGGAAATACAAACACTCAAATATTTCGAGGACCCTTGGAATCTGGATCCAAGTTGCCCATGGTACCCAGATCATGGGAAGTCATCATAAAATACCTGTTAAAATAGGAAGTTAGGGCCTCCAGGTTATAAATATAGTCTTGGCCCACATGAACTTATTGCAATATAGTATTTGTTTCAAATTAAAAGGTAAGGTTTGCTTGAAGACAGTAACTTACTTATTTTTCTGTCCATCCCCTTGGGAGTATGTTGAGGCATAGGATGTGCTAAAGAAGCTTCTTTTATAAAAACAATAGGATGATGCATGAATGATTATTTTCAATTGGCGAAATCTCATGAACTTCCCAGAGATCAGTGGTAATAAGTTGTTTGAATTCTCGACACCAAGTTAAGGTCTCTGAGGTGATTTAAAGGCTATGAGGCCAGGTGCAGTGGCTCACGCCTATAATCTCAGCAACTTGGGAGGCTGAGGCAAGTAGATCCCTTGAGGTCGGGAGTTTGAGACCAGCCTGGCCAACATGATGAAACCCTGTCTCTACTAAAAGTACAAAAATTAACCAAGTGTGGTGGCACATGCCTGTAATCCCAGCTACACAGTAGGCTGAGGCAGGAGAATCATTTGAACCTGGGAGACAGAGGTTGCTGTGAGCCAAGATTGTGCCATTGCACTCCAGCCTGGGCAACAGAACCTGGGTGACAGAGCGAGGCTCTGTCTCAAAAAATAATATAAAATACAATACAATACAATACAATAAAAGCTATGAGAAGAAAAGAAATTTTCCTGGTACAGTGTACTCTCGAACTCATGTCTTACAGTCTCTGTGAAACTAGGCCAAAGATGGAATTTTTTTTTCTGTGCTTTATGCAGTGACTCAGACAAATCTATGAGCTCATGCAAATCTGTAACTTCATGTATCACAGTCTCTATAAAACTGTATCAAAGAATTTTTCTCTGTGCTTTAGAGTGATTCACCCAGATCTGTAAAGAAATGAAGACAATTTTAGAGCTTTCAATATATGATATTTCACATCAGGTCAAATCTGATACTTTCAAAACTGGATAGATCTATTTCAGATAGCTTTGATGCCTGTAATAAGAATCTCATTCAATGTTATCTAACGACTATAGTTCAAGAAGACTAAGACACTATTCAGTCGGGGCACAATAAGAACACCTTATAAGCACCACTCATCCTTCCTTTTCTGAGCATGCTTTTGACATGTTTCAATGATTCAGAGACATTCTAGTGAATCCCACTTTGACAGCAAAGTGGGATCAAGAGACCCCAAGGCCATCCTCAGGATCAACGACTCTTTAGAAGACATGGAACTCAGAGATACATCCCATCAGTATCTAATTTATTGAGAGTTTTTAGCATGAAGGGCTGTTGAATTTTGTCATAGGCCTTTTCTGCATCTGTTGAGATAATCATGTGGTCTTGTCTTTGGTTCTGTTTATGCTGGATTACATTTATTGATTTGCATATGTTGAACCAGTCTTTTATCCCAGGTATGAAGCCCACTTGATTGTGGTGGATAAGTTTTTTGATGTGCTGCTGGATTCGGTTTGCCAGTATTTTATTGAGGATATTCACATCAATGTTCATCAGGGATATTGGTCTAAAATTCTATTTTTTTATTGTATCTCTGCCAGGCTTTGGTATCAGGATGATGCTGTCCTCATAAAATGAGTTAGGGGGGATTCTCTCTTTTTCTGTTGATTGGAATCCACAGCCAATATGATACTGAATGGGCAAAAACTGGAAGAATTCCCTTTGAAATCTGGCACAAGACAGGGATGCCCTCTCTCACAACTCCTATTCAACATAGTGTTGGAAGTTCTGGTCAGGGCAATCAGGGAGGAGAAAGAAATAAATGGCATTCAATTAAGAAAAGAGGAAGTCAAATTGTCTCAGTTTGCAGATAACATGATTGTATATTTAGGAAACCCCAGCGTCTCAGCCCAAAATCTCCTTAAGCTGATAAACAACTTCAGCAAACTCTCAGGATATAAAATCAATGTACAGAAATCACAAGCATTCTTCTGCACCAATAAGAGACAAACAGAGAGCTAAATCATGAGTGAACTCCCATTCACAATTGCTTCAAAGACAATAAAATACCTAGGAATCCAACTTACAAGGGATGTGAAGGACCTTTTCAGGGAGAACTACAAGCCACTGCTCAATGAAATAACAGAGGACACAAACAAATGGAAGAACATTCCATGCTCATGGATAGGAAGAATCAATATCGTGAAAATGGCCATACTGCCCAAGGTAATTTATAGATTCAATGCCATCCCCATCAAGCTACCAATGACTTTCTTCACAGAATTGGAAAAAACTGCTTTAAAGTTCATATGGAACCAAAAAAGAGCCCACATTGCCAAGACAATCCTAAGCAAAAAGAACAAAGCTGGAGGCATCACGCTACCTGACTTCAAACTATACTACAAGGCTACAGTAACCAAAACAGCATGGTACTGGTACCAAAAGAGATATATAGACCAATGGAACAGAACAGAGCCCTCAGAAATAATACCACATATCAACAACCATCTGATCTTTGAAAAACCTGACAAAAACCAAAAATGGGGAAAGGATTCCTTATTTAAAAAATGGTGCTGGGAAAGTTGGCTAGCCATACGTAGAAAGCTGAAACTGGATCCCTTCCTTACACCTTGTACAAAAATTAAAGATGGATTAAAGATTTAAATGTCAGACCTAAAACCATAAAAACCCTAGAAGAAAACCTAGGCAATACCATTCAGGACATAGGCATGGGCAAGGGCTTCATGTCTAAAACACCAAAAGCAATGGCAACAAGAGACAAAATTAACAAATGTGATCTAATTAACTAAAGAGCTTCTGTGCAGCAAAAGAAACTACCATCAGAGTGAACAGGCAACCTACAGAATGGAAGAAAATTTTTGCAATCTATTTATCTGACAAATGACTAATATCCAGAATCTACAAAGAACTCAAACAAACTTACAGGAAAAAAACAAACAACCCTATCAAAAAGTAGATGAAGGATATGAACAGACACTTCTCAAAAAGAGACATTTATGCAGCCAACAGACACATTAAAAAATGCTCATCATCACTAGCTATCAGAGAAATGCAAATCAAAACCACAATGAGATACCATCTCACACCAGTTAGAATGGCGATCATTAAAAAGTCAGGAAACAACAGGTGCTGGAGAGGATGTGGAGAAATAGGAACCCTTTTACACTGTTGGTGGGACTGTAAACTGGTTCAACCATTGTGGAAGGCAGTGTGGTGATTCGTCAAGAATCTAGAACTAGAAATACCATTTGCCAGAAATCCCATTACTGGGTATATACCCAAAGGATTATAAATCATGCTGCTGTAAAGACACATGCACATGTATGTTTATTGCAGCACTATTCACAATAGCAAAGACTTGGAACCAACCCAAATGTCCATCATTGATAGACTGGATTAAGAAAATGTGGCACATATATATCATGGAATACTATGCAGCCATATAAAAGGATGAGTTCATGTCCTTTGTAGGGACATAGACGAAGCTGGAAACCGTCATTCTCAGCAAACTATCGCAAGAACAGAAAAACAAACACTGCATGTTCTCACTCATAGGTGGGAATTGAACAATGATTACACCTGGGCACAGGAAGGGGAACATCACACACCGGGGCCTGTCTGGGGTCGGGGAAGGGGGAGGGATAGCATTAGTAGATATACCTAATGTAAATGATGAGTTAATGGGTGCAGCACACCAACATGGCACACATATACGTATGTAGCAAACCTGCATGTTGTACACATGTACCCTAGAACTTAAAGTGTAATTTAAAAATATTAAAAAATAAAGACATGGAACTCAGAAAAATGTTATGCTCACAGTTACAGCTCATTACATTGAACAGCTACAAATTGAAACCAACAAAAACAAAAGGGACATGGACCAGAGTCTGACACCAAGCATAGGCTTGCATTTGTGTTCTCCCTTGAGAGTTGCACAGACATTATCTAATTCTCCCACAAATAATGTGTGACACATGTCAACCAGGGATGGTCACACAAACTTTAGTGTTTTTATTAGAGGGCAGTCATGTAGGAATGGAGTGCTCATGTGGCTGATCTTATTTGCTCAGACTCCTGCCTCTTCAGATGTCAAACTGGTGTGGTATATCCTAAGACCGCCACCATAAATCACATTTTTAGCATAAAGTACCCGGTATGGCCCAAGCCCTCAACATGTCCAAACATTTATTATAAGGCTAGTTGTTCTAAGGGCCTACCCTTTATGTCCCAGGAACCAGGGCCAGACCTTTCTTACAGAATTAACCTTTTATTAGATAGTGTTAAAGAATGAAGAAGGTGATAATATGAGAAATACAAAATAAAGATTTGTATTGTCTTACTGGAAGAATATGTCTATTTTTTTCTTGACTTTTGAAAGTATAAATATTCTTTCTCTGAAAGATGTAACTAGGCTCTAGCAAAATATGCTGTAAGTATATGTTTTTGAAAGTAGTTTATTTTATTTCATTGTTATTCTGTGCTTAGCAACTTCCAATCTGATTACAGTTGACCCTTGAACAACGTGGGTTTGAACTTTGAGTTCACGTACCATGGATTTTTTTCAACTAAACACAGTATGAAAATATACTGTTTGAGGAATGTGAAACCCACATATATGGAGGGCCATCTTTTGGTATACATGAATTCTGCAGGGCCACTGCTGGACTTGGTTATGCAAGGATTTTGCATGGATTATCCACAGTGGTCCTAGAACCAATTCTCTATGTATACTGAGGGATGTCTGTAGTTATTTTTCTTGATATAGAATAGAAAAAGTATTTAATAAGGAATATATGTATATGAGACTTAAGAAGTTATAACACTGATTATAACCTGGATATGGTACAAATTTCATGGTACTAATTGGCCTAAAATCACTTGATCCAACATTGGGCCCAAATTTCCTTAATGTATTCAAACTCAAGCTGCTGGAGTTTCTCAAGGAATCATAACCCATGAAAATAAATTATCAATCACCTTTCAACAACCAGAAATCACCACTGAAACAGGCTTTGATCAATCTTAAAAATTGACATCAAATTTTTAGGTTGATTCCCACCTCCTATTGAATTTTCTACCACCAAGGTCATGCTCTGTCACCTAGAATCAGTTTTAAGACAACCTTCAGATAGTCATCTCTGCTCGTGGGGCATTGAACTATCTTCAGTTACAGCACAAAATCCCATACAATTTAAACTAAGCTAAAAAGAAATTCCAAACTCAGTGGAGTTTTCTCCTCCACTCTAAGTGAGGATCGTGCCCTGGTTAGCTTTGTTAGTTCAACCACATAGATAGACCTTATCTAAGGAAAGATAAGTACCCTATCCACAATTTCCAAATATCACTTAGAAACAAGTTTTATGAACTTCTCTTTGGTCTTGTATCCTCTTATCTCCAATCTTGATTTTGAGTTATAGGAAAGAGGAACAGCCTTAGTTGCCACTCCTGTAAAATCAGTACATCATGGTGGTTCAGGTCCTAGAAGGATGCCACAGCTTCTCCTGAGTCTGGTGAGTGATGGTACTCATGGTGTTGTGACACAGTGTCCACTCAAAAGCACTATCAGTGCAAAAATCCACAAGTCGTTCTTGCAATCAATCGAGAAAGTATATGGCAACAAGAGATGTAGGCATCTACTATTCATTCATTCATTTGTTCACTTGCTATTTCAGCTAGGCTATATACAGCTAGATAATGGGACAAAAAACACGTATTTTTGAAGACAGTCTTAAGTTCAAACTTCAGATGTGGATAAGCATTTCTTTAGCAAATTTTTATCAGTTATGGGCTGTATTGAGGATAAAAATGCCATGAATTAAACCCAACAAGTGTTTATTGTTCATACACTAAATGCCAGGCAATGTATGATTCAATATGCCAGTCTCTGCCCTCATAAAGATGACTTTCTGGTGAGGGAAATAAACAAGTAAAACTATAAATGCAACCAGGGTGATAATGTTTGCCAGAAATGTTATGAAAAAATACAATGTAAAAGAAAATGTGGTAATTCCAATAAATGGGAACAAGTACTATGTGAGTTCAGAACAAGAAGAGACTATGACCATAAAAAATAGCCCTAGGCTTAAAATAACTGGTCTTTAAAAAAGTTATACAAGGTGTAATTGTAGAGATAAAGGGACCATTCAAGTGGAAAGACCAGCATAAGCCAAGTCAGATATGTTAGAAAGTGTAGGTCTTACTAAAGGTCCTGTAGAATTATTCCATTTGACTGAAGCACTGAATAGATGTGTTGAAATGAAAGATGAGACTGGAAATGAGATTAGGGCTTGACAAAAAGGGACTTGAAGATCAGGAAAATAGAATTAGACATCTTCAAACCATACCAGAATTCTAGGTTTGGCTTATGGTTTTACTGCCATCAAGAGTTTATAATTTGGTATAATGTGGTGTTTTTTGATCAGATTCTTAACAGATTCTATCTGGAAGATTGGAAATAATTTATATTTTGAGGAAAAATCATATCCCCAGATCCATTTGTATTATTCCTAAAGTAATCAATTTAAATTAAAAAACAAACAAAAGTAGGACTTATTTCAACAAAATCAATTTATTTTAACATTGGGAAATTATATGGGTGTTTTCTGAGATTATTATTGAAAATTCAAACTGGGAAATCCATG
>NW_020264271.1:0-2241 GCF_003255815.1 Theropithecus gelada | reverse complement strand
TGGTTTCTTCAGTTGGAATGAGGGATGGGGAGATTTGATGGTGTCCTGTACAGGTTGGATGCTAATCTGATGAGGTGCTCTTGGAGAAGCTTGCCTGAGTTTGGGGCTTTCTCAGCACGTGGTGTGTGCTGCCTCTTCGAGCTTCAGAAGTCCCAGAAGGAAAGTGCTTCTGTAACCCCCATTTACTGGTGAACAGAGGTCAGGTGGTTTGCAACCGGCCAAGCAGCTGCTAAGTGGCCAACAGGCTGGATCTGCGTCTCACTTGCAGAGGCCCTGCCTGGCTGCTGGGGCTGCCCTGAGACTCCCTTCTCCTCCTCTTCCCTCCACAGCTTTCCCAGCTTCTATCCACAGCGGTGCTCCAGGTGGGGAACACCTGTGGGTGCACCAGGGTGCAACTACTCAGATTCCAGCGTGCAGAAGGGCCCCGGCTCCATGCTGTTTCCATATCCAAGCCCAAGCTTGGCTAGAGCTTCAGCAAATCCAAGCCTCCCTGAATTCCCTGCAAGACCAAGCTGAGCCCTACAACCCCCACTACACTGGTTAGCTGCGAGTCCCAGCCCCTGCTGCCTCCTGAGCCGCTGTCTGTACAGTTCTGAAGTCCTTCAAGAATGTTGAGATCCTAAGCCGACTCTCACCCAAAGAGGTAAACAACCAGCGGCCTCCAGGGGTAGAGAACATACCCAGACAGGTTCTGCTGCCTGTAGGCTCGATGTCCTTCCCCTACAACACACCACGCTTGCCGGGCTGGAAGAGGGGCTCCAGAAACTTGGGAAACCTGGGCCTGTAGCTGGCATATGGAAAAGAGGCCTGGAAAAGCACCACTCCTGTCCATGAAGCCCCCAGATGGAACCAGGTAATTGGGAAGTACATGTGCACCCAGGCTGACCCCCACTCAGACCCACGTGGGAACTGCAGCAGTGACTTGCCCCCTCTGCCACTCTGGCTGTACCACTACAGGAGGGAGGAACATCTAGCCCCAAGCATGAGTGGAGACACTAGGTGTAGGCAGGTTCCAGTGGTTGCTGCAACTGAACCTTCCCAACCAGGTCCATGCAAGGCCATCTCAGATGGGTGCACACCTGGGTTGGGCAAGGACACCCCTCAGAGTGAGAGCCACTGAGCAGGGCTGTCACAGAGGCCCCTTTTCCTGCTCCGAGGACAGGTTGGGGGGGAGTATGGGGGACATCTGCCCCCTCCCAGCTGCTTCCAGGAGCCACTTCTTTCAAGATGAGGCACTCTCCTGCCTGCCTGTTCCCATTTGGCTGCAATAGACCATTGCCAACATTCAGAGAACAAAAAGGGGCCTCACCTGTTTCCCCGACACGTCGGAGGCAGGTGGGTATGTCCAGGGGACCTGGGGTAGAACCTGAACATCGGCCCACCCCAGGCTATGCTGGCTTCATCTTATCTGTGTGATGGGGGTGGGGGTGGGAATTACCAAGAGACCATCACACAAGCCGTGGACAAGTTCTATAAGAGCCAGGTAGAAAACCACCGTGCATGCTGCCCGGCAACCAGATCACACACACATCTCTTATTTGACAGCTTCCCCAAAGCAGGCTTTGAAGTCCGGGCTCCCCAAGAAGCCTGGGGAGGAGACTCTCCCAGGCTAAAGGGCCTATTCCCAAAGATGCCACTGTCACCAGTCTCATCCTGACAATCTTGGGTTATTTTTGCCCTGAAGTTTTGGAGTGGGGGACAGGGAGACACAGACAGTACGCATTAGCCACCTTTCCAGAGAGCATCAGCCCTCCAGACTGGGGCAGGTCAGACCTCCACTCAGGCGTTTTTCTCACTGGCTGCCAGTTGGGGGAAGCAGCATTGTGAGCACCTGCCCGTCTCCCCAGGTCCTGTTCAGAAACCCCATCTGTGCCTCTGGAGAGACTGCCCTGAGCACACAGGCCCAGCAACCAACATCTATGGCCCCCAGGACCTAATCCCCTTCTACATAGGGGTCAGTGCATGTGAGTATACACTGGGCTTGATTTTTGCCCACTAGTCCCTGCCAGATATCCCATGCCCACCTCAAGAGAATGAGGCCACACACACACACCCAGGCCATCATGGTGATGGAGTGGCTGGGGTCCTACTTGCCCACCCTTCATTGCTGGTTCAGAGCCAGCTGCCTGACCACATTCCTACCCTGAGATGGGACTTTGGGGACATTGCCCACCAGGGTCACTGACCACTTTTAGGGTTCAAGAAACAGGGCAAGCTGGTCCCCTAGAAGTCTGGAACATG
>NW_020264270.1:0-2241 GCF_003255815.1 Theropithecus gelada | reverse complement strand
GCCTAAATTATTACATGTTTAGTCATTCATTTTAGAATTTATGACTTGCTTTAGACAAAACATATATTTTAACATAAGCTACTAAATTAATGACTTAGGGGAAAAGTTACTAAGTTAACTTGGAAGTTAAACTTTGCAAATTGAATTTGTTGGACCTCATGCAAGCTAGACGATCAGTTTTTTAAATTGTTTGTTGTGTGTTTCCCTCGAGGATGGAAATCTCTTTACTCTCATCCACTGTGCACACACTGCAGCCCCGCCTCTCCTCCACCGCGCCACACTGCAACCTGGAATTCACCCTGTACCACGCTTTCCACACCTTACCTGAAAGTCACTAAGTATAACCAAGAAGGAAATGAAAAGCAGATAAATGACCTCCACCCACACTTCCAGCATGCAAATGTTAAACATTCATCAAAGTAAAACCAAAAACCCATGTTAGGTCACGATTGTAACTGGTAGAGTTATGTGCATGGCAATTTTAAAAGTCTAGTTAAGTGAAAACCTAATTCAGACTCTCAAGAAATACAAAGTTTATACAAAAAGACATCTGCAAACATTGACAGTGAGGAGAGGACTTCACTCTGC
This sequence comes from Theropithecus gelada, assembly GCF_003255815.1. Taxonomy (NCBI): domain Eukaryota; kingdom Metazoa; phylum Chordata; class Mammalia; order Primates; family Cercopithecidae; genus Theropithecus; species Theropithecus gelada. The sequence continues at coordinate 1,653 of NW_020264270.1, read as the reverse complement.
ATCCAGCCTGTCCTGGAAGCCACGGCGAAATGCCAGGTTGTATGGATCTGAAAAGCAGAGAAACACAAGTGTTGAAATGTGTACAGTCTCAGCAATGTACAAATTTGATGTAGGATGCTCAGAAACCTTGAATTTCCAATCAGAAAACAGCAACATGGGCAAGTTTCCCAGCAGTGTCCCCCTTCTGCCTACGGCACGTGTAACAAGAATGCTGGCCACCTCCGGGGGGACAGAGGCTTCCTGGTCACATTCGCTCTGGCAGCCGCACAGCTGGCCCCACCACAAACACCTGCCCAATACTGAAGAACCACTCGCTCCCTGGGTTTTGCTCACTCTAGCCGAGAGAGTGTATTTAGAGAGTACTTTATTGACTGAGTCCTCGTTCAATGCGTCAAGCTTGTTGAAGGCAGGGCAACCCCATTCCTGGCCCAATTAAGTGAACTGAGCAGAGCAAATACCCCGACTTGGACAGCACTCAGTCACAACAGCTGTGGCCACTGTTCACAGGGCGCTGGCTTCGTGCCGGGAACAGTTACAAGCGTCTTCTCTCTGTCCGAGGAATGTGCACTGCAACCCTGTGGGGCCGTTTGCAACGTCCACCAGAGTTCTGAGGCAGCCAAGTCCAGGCTGTCTGTGGGCCTCGCCACGTGGCCATCCACGTCCCCTGTAGACCAGACCTCACTGCAGGGACCGGGGTTTCCAGGTTTGCCTTGAGGCACACGCTCCCTTCACCACCTCCTCCTGGCCCCTGACATCAACGCTCACCTCTGCTGCCAACACTTGATTTTCTCATGGCTCCTGAGGGGCCTGTTCTGCCCTTCCCTGCTCCCTGCGTCCAGCTTGGAGGGTGCCCACATCAATGCCAACGCTCACGTAATCACCAACCCTTCCACGGGGCTTGATACTTAGGAGTCTCAATGTCAGAAAGTCAGATTCCTGTGCTTGTTCGATAATTGCTTCCCATTGTAGAAGTGAAGGAGATAAAATTCTAGGTGCCTGCAATAACCTCATTTCCACAGCTAAACAACTTCAGTAGTAGCACAAACCCAAAAAAAGCTTTTTTTAAAAAAAACTTCTTTTATACAAGCTAAATACAATTTAATTTTTACACCCATGTTCTCATCAGCTCCCACCTGGTGAGCAGGCAAATGGTAATTTTCAAAGAAACGAATTGTTCCATAATTTTAACATTTAGCATTATCACTATTAAGCAAGAATTATCCCAAAAATACACGATGATCTTGTTCTCACATTCAAAAATTGATTGTCACACAGTGAAATAGCACTTAATGCAAAGAAAAATATCTTTTCAGGTTACTGTTCTGGGAAAAAAAAAAAAGATTTCTGACAAAGAGATAAACATTAATTATGTAACAATCCAAAATGCCTCTGGGAAAAATAATGTCATCCAATTAGTTCTTTAAAAGTGTTACAACTACAGCTGAGTTTTAATAGTAATTTGTCCATAATTATCAAAAGAATCTTTAAAAATCTTAATACTGAAAGAATAACCATAAATGGATATAAAACGCAAAGCAGAAGAGTTAACATTTGGGGCAGATTTTGGTCCGTATTTTTAACGTATGTATAGTGATTTACCTAGCTGAAGCTTATCCGTCTCCTCCTAGGCTCTCCAAGACTGATTTTCAAACA
>NW_020264269.1:0-2243 GCF_003255815.1 Theropithecus gelada | reverse complement strand
CAGACATTACCAAGAAATTACAAAAGATAGAAAATTGGAAGGACCATCCCATAGGGGAACTCGTAAGGGAGGCCCAAATGGTGTATGTACAAATGTACGAAGAAAACCAAAAGCACAAAGCAAAGATTCTGCTGTCCTTACAGCAGGGAACTCCCCAACAGGCAGCTCAAAGAAATGTCACTGGTAAATCTTTTAGGTACCCGACTGCCAGACCCTGTAACAGGTAAAGGAATCAAACCAGGGAACAAGGGAACAAAAAGAGGAATAGGGCAGAAGAAATGCTTCAAATGTGAGAAGGAAGGTCACTTTATAAGAGAACACCCTGAATGGAAAAAAGAAAAGGAAATCACCCGACTTACAATCTTTGAGGAGGAATGGGGGGCCAGGGACTCTACTATTTTTACCTCGAGTCCCACCAAGAGCCCCTCATAAATGTAGAGGTGGGACCCAAACCTGAGAATATCACCTTTTTAATTGACTCAGGAGCTGCTCATTCCTCAGTTTGTTATCTTCCCCCTGCTGTAACTTGGTCACAAGAAGTTTTATTTCGGGAGCAAAAGGAGAGGGGTTTAAAGCAAAAGTCTTAGAAGAAACAAACATTAAATATCAGAACCGCTCAGTAAATATTAAACTTCTGTTAATCCAGGAGGCAGGAACAAACCTACTAGGAAGAGATTTAATGCTAAAATTAAACCTAGGCCTTTATGTTAATCAAGGAAAACTCTTCCCCTCCTTAAATTTGTTTGCTCCTCTAAATGAGGGACACAGCCATCCAGATGTATGGTCAAAGGAAGGAAACCAAAGAAAATTACAAATTTCCCCAATCCAAGATAAATTGAAAAACCCGGGGGAAGAGGTAAAAAGAAAACAATGTCCAATACCCTTAGAAGCTAAGATCAATTTAAAGCCCATAATAGAAAGCCTTCTCCATGACAGACTCATTGAACCCTGTATGTCTGCTTATAATACTCCCATACTACCTGTGAAAAAGCCAGATGGGCCATATTGGCTAGTGCAAGATCTTCGATCTATTAACCAAACAGTTCAAACAACTCACCCTGTTGTTCCTAATCCTTATACGATTGTTAGTAAAATTCCATACAACCATGAGTGGTTCATAGTAATAGATCTAAAGGATACCTTCTGGGCTTGCCCACTAGCAGAAGATAGCCAAGACCTGTTTGCCTTTAAATGGGAGGACCCTCACTCCAGTAGAAAATAACAGTATCGATTGACAGTTTTGCCCCAGGGATTTACAGAATCTCCAAATTCGTTTGGACAAATACTACAACAGATTATAGAAAAGTTTTACAGACTGCCATATATATGCCTGCTCCAATACATGGACAATACGCTTATTTCAGGGGAGGATAGACAAAAAGAAGGATTTTCAATAGGTTTTTAAAATAATTTACAACTGGAGGGATTACAAGTTTCAAAAAAGCAAACTTTGGCTTGTAGAACCCGAAGTCAAGTACTTAGGGCACTTAATCAGTAAGGGCAAACGGAGAATTGGATTTGAATGGATTGAAGGCATCATATCCTTACCTCTGCCTGAGACAAAGAAGGAACTTAGAAAGTTTTTAGGGTTAGTAGGGTATTGTCGCTTATGGATAAACTCATGCTTTAGTAACCAAACCTCTATATAAAAGAACTTACGCAGGATGAATCAGACCCCCTTATATGGTTTTTACCAGAAAAACAGCAGACAAAAAAATTAAAAGAGTTACTAGTGACAGCCCATGTTCTAGCCTTACCCTCTTTAGAAATGCTCTTTCATCTTTTTGCTAATGTAGCTAATGAAGTAGCCTTAGGGGTACTTACTCAAACACATGGAGGCCATTGGCAACCCATAGCTTCTTGTCAAAAATTCTTGACCCAGTAGCCCATGGATGGCCCGAGTGTGTCCAATCAGTGGCAGCAACAGCCTTGCTCAGAGAAGAGAGCAGAAAATTAACCTTTAGAGAAATCTTATCACTCGTTCACCTCACCAAGTGAGAACAATTCCCAATCAGAAGGCGGGAAGGTGGCTTACTGATTCAAGAATTTTAAAGTATGAAGCCACCTTGTTAGAAAGAGATGATCTAACCTTAACCACTGATGACTCAATTAATCCAGCTGCTTTCTTAACACGAAACCCCAACCCACAGACCTCTGATCTTTGCCCAGAACACAGATGTTTAGATTTAATTAGTTATCAAACAAAAGTCAGACCTGATCTAAATGAAACATCCTTTCAGACT
>NW_020264268.1:0-2244 GCF_003255815.1 Theropithecus gelada | reverse complement strand
TGCAAATTCCACAAGAACTGTCTTAACGAAAGGCTTCTTTAGGGGAAAGCTGTAACTGTGTGAGATGATTTCACAGAACACAAAGAAGTTTCTCAGAAAGCTTCTTTCTCTTTGTTATCGGAGGATATTTCCTTTGGCCCTATTGTCTTCAAAGGGATCTGAAATATCTGTTCTCAGATTCCACAGAAATAAGGTTAGCAAAGAGATCCATGAAATACAGATGTAGCCCTGTGACCGGAAGTCACACATCACAAAGCAGTTTCTCAGAATGCTGCTTTCCAGTTTTTCTCTGTGGATATTGCCTTTTTCACCATAGCCCTCTATGGGCTTCCAAATATCACTTTTCGAATTCCAAAAGAACCGGCTTAGCGAGTGGCTTCTTGAGGGGAAAGCTGAAACTCTGTGAGGTGAATTCACCCAACACTAAGCAGTTACTCAGAAAGCTTCTTTCCAGATTTCACCGGAGGATATTTCCTTGTTCACCATAGTCCTCCATGGGCTTCCAAATATCATTTGCAATTTCCAAAAGAACTGTCTTAGCGAAAGGTTTCTTGAGGGGAAATCTGTAACTCTGTGAGATGATTTCACAGAACACAAAGAAGTTTCTCCGAAAGCTTCTTTCTCTTTGTTATCGGAGGATATTTCCTTTGGTCCTATAGTCTTTAAAGGGATCCGAAGTATCTCTTCTCAGATTCCACAGAAATAAGGCTAGCAAAGAGATCCACGAAATACAGATGTAACTCTGTGAGTGGAAGTCACAAATGACAAAGCAGTTTCTCAGAAAGCTTCTTTCCAGTTTTTCTCTGAGGATATTGCCTTTTTCAACGTGGCCCTCTATGGGCTTCCAAATATCACTTTGCAAATTCCACACGAACAGGCTTAGCGAGCGGCTTCTTCTGGGGAAAGCTGTAATTCTGTGAGATGAATTCACAGAACACTCAGCAGTTTCTCAGGAAGCTTCTTTCCAGATTTCATCTGAGGATATTTCCTTTTTCACCATAGCACTCTATGGGCTTCCAAATATAACTTTGCAAATTCCACAAGTACTCTCTTAGCGAAAGGCTTCTTGAGGGGAAAGCTGTAACTCTGTGAGATGATTTCACAGAACGCAAAGTAGTTTCTCAGAAAGCTTCTTTCACTTTGTTATCGGAGGATATTTCCTTTGGCCCTATAGTCTTCAAAGGGATCTGAAATATCTGTTCTCAGTTTCCACAGATATAAGGCTAGCAAACAGATCCACGAAATACAGATGTAACTCTGTGAGTGGAAGCCACACATCACAAAGCAGTTTCTCAGAAAGCTTCTTTCCAGGTTTTCTCTCAGGATATTGCCTTTTTCACCATAGCCCTCTATGGGCTTCAAAATATCACTTTGCGAATTCCACAAGAACAGGCTTAGCGAGCGGCTTCTTGAAGGGAAAGCTGTAATTCTGTGAGATGAATTCGCAGAACACTAAGCAGTTTCTCAGAAAGCTTCTTTCCAGATTTCATCGGAGGATATTTCCTTTTTCACCGTAGCCCTCTATTGCCTTCCAAATATCACTTTGCATATTCCACAAGAACTGTCATAGTGAAAGGCTTCTTGAGGGGAAAGCTGTAACTCTGTGAGATGATTTCACAGAACACAAGGAAGATTCTCAGAAAGCTTCTTTCTCTTTGTTATCGGAGGATATTTCCTTTGGCCCTATAGTCTTCAAAGGGATCTGAAATATGTGTTCTCAGATTCCACAGAAATAAGGCTAGCAAAGAGATCCATGAAATACAGATGTTACTCTGTGAGCGGAAGACACACATCACAAAGCAGTTTCTCAGAAAGCTTCTTTCTGGTTTTCTCTCAGGATATTTCCTTTTACACCATAGCCCTGTATGGCCTTCCAAATATCACTTTGCGAATTCCACAAGAACAGGCTTAGCGAGCGGCTTCTTGAGGGGAAAGCTGTAACTCTGTGAGATGAATTCACAGAACACTAAGCAGTTTCTCAGAAAGCTTCTTTCCAGATTTCATCGGAGGATATTTCCTTTTTCCCCAGAGTCCTCTGGGGGCTTCCAATTATCGCTGTGCAAATTCCACAAGAACTGTCTTAACGAAAGGCTTCTTTAGGGGAAAGCTGTAACTGTGTGAGATGATTTCACAGAACACAAAGAAGTTTCTCAGAAAGCTTCTTTCTCTTTGTTATCGGAGGATATTTCCTTTGGCCCTATTGTCTTCAAAGGGATCTGAAATATCTGTTCTCAGATTCCACAG
>NW_020264267.1:205-2245 GCF_003255815.1 Theropithecus gelada | reverse complement strand
TAACTCAGTGAGTGGAAGTCGCACATCACAATGCAGTTTCTCATAAAACTTCTTTCCAGTTTTTATCTGAGGATATTTTCTTTTTCCCCATAGCCCTCCATGGGCTTCCAAATATCGCTTTGCAAATTCCACAAGAACACTCTTAGCGAACGGCTTCTTGAGGGGAAAGCTGTAACTTTGTGAGATGAATTTTTTTTTAAATTTATTTATTATTATTATACTTTAAGTTGTAGGGTACATGTGCATAACATGCAGGTTTGTTACATATGTATACTTGTGCCATGTTGGTCTGCTGCACCCATCAACTCGTCATTTACATCAGGTATAACTCCCAATGCAATCCCTCCCCCCTCCCCCCTCCCCATGATAGGCCCCGGTGTGTGATGTTCCCCTTCCCGACTCCAAGTGATCTCATTGTTCAGTTCCCACCTATGAGTGAGAACATGCGGTGTTTGGTTTTCTGTTCTTGTGATAGTTTGCTAAGAATGATGGTTTCCAGCTGCATCCATGTCCCTACAAAGGACGCAAACTCATCCTTTTTTATGGCTGCATAGTATTCCATGGTGTATATGTGCCACATTTTCTTAATCCAATCTGTCACTGATGGACATTTGGGTTGATTCCAAGTCTTTGCTATTGTGAATAGTGCTGCAATAAACATACGTGTGCATGTGTCTTTATAGCAGCATAATTTATAATCCTTTGGGTATATCCCCAGTAATGGGATGGCTGGGTCATATGGTACATCTAGTTCTAGATCCTTGAGGAATCGCCATACTGTTTTCCATAATGGTTGAACTAGTTTACAATCCCACCAACAGTGTAAAAGTGTTCCTATTTCTCCACATCCTCTCCAGCACCTGTTGTTTCCTGACTTTTTAATGATCGCCATTCTAACTGGTGTGAGATGGTATCTCATTGTGGTTTTGATTTGCATTTCTCTGATGGCCAGTGATGATGAGCATTTTTTCATATGTCTGTTGGCTGTATGAATGTCTTCTTTTGAGAAATGTCCGTTCATAGCCTTTGCCCACTTTTTGATGGGGTTGTTTGTTTTTTTCTTGTAAATTTGTTTGAGTTCTTTGTAGGTTCTGGATATTAGCCTTTGTCAGATGAGTAGATTGCAAACATTTTCTCCCATTCTGTAGGTTGCCTGTTCACTCTGATGGTAGTTTCTTTTGCTGTGCAGAAGCTCTTTAGTTTAATTAGATCCCATTTGTCAATTTTAGCTTTTGCTGCCATTGCTTTTGGTGTTTTAGACATGAAGTCTTTGCCCATGCCTATGTCCTGAATGGTACTACCTAGGTTTTCCTCTAGGATTTTTATGGTATTAGGTCTAACATTTAAGTCTCTAATCCATCTTGAATTAATTTTCGTATAAGGAGTAAGGAAAGGATCCAGTTTCAGCTTTCTACTTATGGCTAGCCAATTTTCCCAGCACCATTTATTAAATAGGGAATCCTTTCCCCATTTCTTGTTTTTCTCAGGTTTGTCAAAGATCAGATGGCTGTAGATGTGTGGTATTATTTCTGAGGACTCTGTTCTGTTCCATTGGTCTATATCTCTGTTTTGGTACCAGTACCATGCTGTTTTGGTTACTGTAGCCTTGTAGTATAGTTTGAAGTCAGGTAGCGTGATGCCTCCAGCTTTGTTCTTTTGACTTAGGATTGTCTTGGAGATGTGGGCTCTTTTTTGGTTCCATATGAACTTTAAAGCAGTTTTTTCCAATTCTGTGAAGAAACTCATTGGTAGCTTGATGGGGATGGCATTGAATCTATAAATTACCTTGGGCAGTATGGCCATTTTCACGATATTGATTCTTCCTATCCATGAGCATGGTATGTTCTTCCATTTGTTTGTGTCCTCTTTGATTTCACTGAGCAGTGGTTTGTAGTTCTCCTTGAAGAGGTCATTTACATCCCTTGTAAGTTGGATTCCTAGGTATTTGATTCTCTTTGAAGCAATTGTGAATGGACGTTCATTCATGATTTGGCTGTCTGTTTGTCTGTTACTGGTGTACAAGAATGCTTGTGATTTTTG
>NW_020264267.1:0-111 GCF_003255815.1 Theropithecus gelada | reverse complement strand
ATTCTCTTTGAAGCAATTGTGAATGGGAGTTCATTCATGATTTGGCTCTCTGTTTGTCTGTTACTGGTGTATAAGAATGCTTGTGATTTTTGCACATTAATTTTGTATCCT
>NW_020264266.1:0-2245 GCF_003255815.1 Theropithecus gelada | reverse complement strand
CCTAACAATTATAATTGGGAAATAAAGCATCAGTAAAATAAATGTGTAATATATTCATTGAATGTGTTTCATTTAAAATTTTTCAGAATAAATTCTAGGACTTTGAAACTAAAACGTGTTTTATATTCTCTCAAAGCCTGATTTGTCTTTGCCTCTTACCATGCCTTATCAAATCATCAGCCCCCTGAGGAAGCAACTGATATTGCTTCCTGTAAAAATAACCGCTCTTTTCTTAGCAGGAGAGCAAGTAGTCAAAGGGAAAAGGAGGAATAGAATGCATATAAATTATGTGAAGCATGCACAATATTTGATGGCCACAGTTTCCTCCTGGAGATGTGGAGGGAAGGAAGTGTGCCTCTAAGATCCCTCCTGCTTAGGTGTCAGAAGAGATTGAACAAAATCCTCAGTTCCACAAATAATTATTTTCAAAAGAATGGCTAGCATTTATTTTTTTTAGATGGATTCTCGTTCTGTCGCCCAGGCTGGTGTGCAATGGTACGATCTTGGTTCACTGCAACCTCTGCCTCCCGGGTTCAAGTGATGCTCCTGCCTCAGCCTCCTGATAGCTGGGATTATGGGCATGTGCCACCACACCCAGCTTTTTGTTTTTGTTTTTTTTTTTTGGTATTTTTAGTAGAGATAGGGTTTTGCCATTTTGGTCAGACTGGTCTTCAACTCCTGGCCTCAGGTGATCTGCCTGCTTCTGCCTCCCAAATTGCTGGGATTACAGGCATGAGCCACTGCCCCTGGCCTATTCCTGTTAAGGTTTATAAACTTCCCCAAATAGGAATCTTCTCTTCAAACTACTTTATCCATAAGAATTGTTATTCTCTTGTGTGGTAGAAAGTGCCTGTGTTTTGGGGACAGGCAAACCTCCAAATTCTGGCTCTGTTAATTTGAAGCTCCTTGACCTCAGGCTAGACATTTAATCTCATCCTCAAAGAGAAAAAGGGAAATAATACGTGTTTTACTGTCTCATTGCAAGCATTAAATGAGGTAATATCTGTTAAATTCCAGTTGAACGGTAAATATTTACTAGTGTCAGTTCCTTCCTTCTTCCCTTAGCTAAGGGGTCATAAAGCAGTGCTGAATTCCCCTTGCAAGCTGAGTGCACATCCTTTGGGAATAGCTCTCACCTATAGTATAGTCATCATGGTGGAGTCTCCAAAGTTTTGAGAAGGGGCATAAATTCATTTTATTTATTTACTGGGTTTTAAAAGTTATTTTACCTGCTAGACAACTTATTATTGACATATTAGACTTTTGTTAGTTAAATGTTCAATGGACTGTCCTCTCCTAAAATAAGTAAAATATGGTGTTGGGTGTGGTGGCTCATGCCTAAAATCGCAGCACTTTGGGAGGCCGATGTGGGTGAATCACTTGAGGTCAGGAGTTTGAGGCCAGCCTGGCCAACGTGGTGAAACCCTGTCTCTATTAAAATATAAAAATTAGCCAGGCATGATGGGGCATGCCTGTAATCCCAGCTACTCAGGAGGCTGAGGCAGGAGAATCACATGAACCTGGGAGGCAGAGGTTACAGTGAGCCAAGATTGCACCACTGCACTCCAGCCTGGGCAACAAAGTGAAACTCTGTCTCAAAAAAGAAAAAAAAAAAAAAAAAGAATATGGAAATAATTAGAAACAGAGCCTCCTAATGGTCACCCAGAAGAAAAGGAAACAAAGGCTATGGACACACAACTGATGGAAGATAAAGCCAAATGGTCAATAAATATATGAAAAGATGCTCAATTTTATAAGGAAAGATGCTAGTGAAAATAAATATTAGGAGATATCACTTGAGATCCATCAATTTGCAAAATCTTATATAAGACTGACCATATTGAGAGATCAGAGGCAGTAGAGCAATGGAGTTCCCCATGCACTGCTGGTGGTTGTGCAAATCAGCACAACTGGAGAGCAGTTAGGCAGTGTGTGGAAAGTTGGAGGCACACCTACCATTTCATTGAGCAGTCATGATTTTAGATACATTCTCTGGAGAAACTCACATGTGTCCAAGGACACCTGTGAGCCTGTTGTTAGCAACACAAAATCAAGGGAGGGGCAATCTAAATGTCCAGCAAGAAACTCGGTTCAATAAATTTTAGTTCTTTTTCAAGCCAGAATACTGTTCAAATGTTAAAAGAATGAGCTATAACAACATGTACCAGCATAAAAAATCTCTAAGATGTACTGTTTTATTAAAAGCATGTCACAACATTTTCATGTGTATACAAGGACACAAGTC
>NW_020264265.1:466-2245 GCF_003255815.1 Theropithecus gelada | reverse complement strand
ATCTGAGAACAGATATTTCGGATCCCTTTGAAGACTACAGGGCCAAAGGAAATATCCTCCGATAACAAAGAGAAAGAAGCTTTCTGAGAAACTGCTCTGTGATGTGTGACTTCCACTCACACAGTTACAGCTGTATTTCGTGGATCTCTTTGCTAGCCTTATTTCTGTGGCATCTGAGAACAGATATTTCGGATCCCTTTGAAGACTACAGGGCCAAAGGAAATATTCTACGGTAACAAAGAGAAAGAGGCTTTCTGAGAAACTTCTTTGTGTTTGTGAAATCATCTCACAGACTTACAGCTTTCCCCTCAGGAAGCCTTTTGCCAAGACAGTTCTTGTGGAATTGGCAAAGTGATATTTGGAAGCCCATAGAGGGCTATGGTGAAAAAGGAAATATCCTCAGATGAAATCTGGAAAGAAGCTTTCTGAGAAACGGCTCAGTGTTCTGTTAATTCATCTCACAGAGTTACCTCTGTATTTCGTGGATCTCTTTTCTAGCCTTATTTCTGTGGCATCTGAGAACAGATATTTCAGATCCTGTGGAAGACAATAGGGCCAAAGGAAATATCCTCCGATAACAAAGAGAAAGAAGCTTTCTGAGAAACTTCTTTGTGGTCTGTGTAATCATCTCACATAGTTACAGCTTTCCCCTCAAGAACTCTTTCGCTAAGATAGTTCTTGTGGAATTGGCAAAGTGATATTTGGAAGCCCATAGAGGGCTATGGTCAAAAAGGAAATATCCTCAGATGAACTCTGGAAAGAACTTTTCTGAGAAACTGCTCTGTGATGTGTGACTTCCACTCACAGAATTACATCTGTATTTCGTGGATCTCTTTGCTAGCCTTATTTATGTGGAATCTGTGAACAGATATTTCGAATCCCTTTGAAGTTTATAGGGCCAAAGGAAATATCCTCCGACAACAAAGAGAAAGAAGCTTTCTGAGAAACTTCTTTGTGTTGTGTGAAATCATCTCACAGAGTTACAGCTTTCCCCTCAGGAAGACGTTCGCTAAGATTGTTCTTGTGGAATTGGCAAAGTGATATTTGGAAGCTCACAGAGAGCTATGTTGAAAAAGGAAATATCCTCAGTTGAAATCTGGAAAGAAGCTTTCTGAGAAACTGCTCTGTGATGTGTGACTTCCACGCACAGAGTTACATCTGTATTTCGTGGCTCTCTTTCCTAGCCTTTTTTATGTGGAATCTTAGAACAGATATTTCGGATCCCTTTGAAGACTATAGGGCCAAAGGAAATATCCTCTGATAACAAAGAGAAAGAAGCTTTCTGTGAATCTTCTTTGTGTTCTGAGAAATCATCTCACAGAGTTACAGCTTTCCCCTCAGTAAGCCTTTCGCTAAGACAGTTCTTGTGGGATTGGCAAAGTGATATTTGGAAGCCCATAGAGGTCTATGTTGAAAAAGGAAATATACCCAGTTGAAATCTGGAAAGAAGATTTCTGAGAAACTGCTTAGTGTTCTGTTAATTTATCTCACAGAGTTACATCTGTATTTCATGGAACTGTTTGCTAGCCTTATTTCTGTGTAATCTGAGAACAGATATTTCGGATCCCTTTGAAGACTATAGGGCCAAAGGAAATATCCTCCGATAACAAAGAGAAAGAAACCTTCTGAGAAACTTCTTTGTGTTCTGTGAAATCATCTCACAGTGTTACAGCTTTCCCCTCCAGAAGCCTTTCGCTAAGACAGTTCTTGTGGAATTGGCAAAGTGATATTTGGAAGCCCATAGAGCTCTATGGTGAAAAAGGAAATATCCTCAGCTGA
>NW_020264265.1:0-397 GCF_003255815.1 Theropithecus gelada | reverse complement strand
TTCTGAGAAACTTCTTTGTGTTCTGTGAAATCATCTCACAGTGTTACAGCTTTCCCCTCCAGAAGCCTTTCGCTAAGACAGTTCTTGTGGAATTGGCAAAGTGATATTTGGAAGCCCATAGAGCGCTATGGTGAAAAAGGAAATATCCTCAGCTGAAATCTGGAAAGAAGCTTTCTGAGAAACTGCTATGTGATGTGTGACTACCGCTCACAGAGTTACATCTGTATTTTGTAGATCTGTTTGCAAGCCTTATTTCTGTGGAATCTGAGAACCAATATTTTGGATCCCTTTGAAGACTATAGGGCCAAAGGAAATATCCTCCGATAACAAAGAGAAAGAAGCTTTCTGAGAACTTCTTTGTGTTCTGTGAAATCATCTCACAGAGTTACAGCTTTCC
>NW_020264264.1:0-2245 GCF_003255815.1 Theropithecus gelada | reverse complement strand
AGACAGAGAGAGAGCCCATCTTATTTGTTTTTAAAAATAAGCAAAAATGTGAGGGGGAGTCTTGTGAGGATGATGGGAGGGGCTTCCAGAGAGGAATATCTTCCATGGAATTCCTGAAATGGGAACAAACTTGTTTTGGGCAAAGAACAGAAAGACACAAGGGTGGCTGCAGCAGAGTGAAATGAATGTGATGGGTTAAGGCCGTGTGCACACAGTGAGCACTGACAAAGAGTATGGACTTTAGTTGAGATGGGAAACCACTGGAGGATTCTAGCCTGGGGATCACAGTTAATTCTCCAAGAAAAAGACCAGCGGCTCTGTGAGAATACACTGTAATGCAGGCAAGGGTGGAAGCAGGGAGACCAGCTAGGAGGCTGGTTGGGTAGTTCAGGTGAGAGTTAACAGTGAAGAGACAAACAATGACCTGAAATAGGCTGACTTGAGAATCTTTAGATTCAAGTGAATCTAAAAGATAATAAAGTGGTAAATAGACAAGTCACAGAAAAAGAAATGCAGATGATCCTTAAACACATCTTCACACATAAGAGAAAGGCAAATGTCAACTATACTGCAGTGTCTCTGCTATTGAGGGAAATTCCAAAAACACAGCAATACATTCTTTGGTTTGGCTGTAAGGGAAGTCGCATTCATATAGTGCTGGTGAAAATGCAAAATGGCTCGACTCCACGAAGGGGAATTTGGCACAATCTCACAACCTTGCAGATACAGTTAAACTGGAAACACTACTTGGAGGTGTTTTATCCTGAAGGTATACTCCATAAATATGAAACAACCTATGCAGAAAGTCTTTGTCGCATTGTTTTCCATAGCTCAATATGGGAAATAACTGAAATGTCTAGTAAGGGCCTAGTAAAATTAACTGGTTCTTCCGCCTAAAGGAGAACTACGGAGCTGTAAACAAGGGTAAGATGTCTTTTTACTGCTACCGACTGATTCCCAAGATAGGTTATACAGAAAAGGAAAAAGGGAGAACACGCAGTAATATACACAAAAGAAAGCAGGGGGAATAATGTGTGATTATTAAAACAAACAAAAAACAACGCTGGGGAATTCTTGATGATGGGACTGTTTTCTCTCCTTAACTTCAGTGGGTAGCCGAAGTGTGTATTTTCTCAAAATGTTATTTTGCTATAGGTTTTGCAAAGGATGTTAACTGTTTTACTTTTCGCCTTTCAGTTAATTTGAGAAAGTTTTGCTTTGTAATTGATTGTGCATTATGTAGTATATAGATGGCTCTTACATATTATTTGATCCTATGTTTTAAGTTAGGTGTTATATGGGAATTTTTCTTGTGTTACATATGAGAAGGCTGATTCTAAGAAGTATAAACTGAGTTTTTCAAAGTTTGAAAAAGTAAGAGTCAGATCAAGGATGTAAATTCTAGACATAGGGCATATAAAACTAGAATTTATTAAAAGGTACATATGGGCTGCTTTGGATACTACCTTTTAAAAAAAATCTTTCCTTTAGTTTATTAAAGGAGTTAAGCCTCAGGATTAAAACCGTAACATTAGATAATGAGAAATAAGATGGAGATACTTGTAACTCAGTAATGCTTTTTATTTTTAAGAGACAGGGTGTTGCTTTGTCACCCAGGCTAGAGTGCAGTAGCACGATCATAGCTCACCGCAGCCTCAAACTCCTTGGCTCAAACGATCCTCCCACATCAGTCTTCCACGGAGCTAGGTATACCAGAGCTCACCACCACACCTGGCTAATTTTTAAAATATGTTTTGTAGAGAAGAGGCCTCACGATGTTGCCCAGGCTGGTCTCAAACTTCTGACCTCAAGCAATCCTCCTGCCTTAGCCTCCAAAAATGTCAGGATTACAGCCATGAGCCAGCACACCTAGCCCAGAAATGTTCCTAAAAGTCTGCAAAATGAAGTTATATGCTGTTAAATCTATCAATGGATAACAATATACTATGATATGTCAAATGTCACAGCTCAGTCATGGTCACTACAACATTGATTAAAACGTAGAACAGTTCAGGCAAGTCTGAGAACTGAGAGGGAAGTACAGGATTGCTTTGGAAGCCAGACTTGGGATTGTCAGAGCTGGGAAAGCAGAAGCAAGGCGTGAGTGTGCACAGGACTGGGGCACGCAGCAGCTCCATGGTGTGCTGTGTGTCCTCTTACATGGCAGGCCACCTCCAGGTCAGCAGATGAGAATCACCTGATGGGTGGAAAGAGTGGATTTAGGTAAAATCTCAGACTGTGCATC
>NW_020264263.1:0-2245 GCF_003255815.1 Theropithecus gelada | reverse complement strand
CAAAGAAGTTTCTCACAAAGCTTCTTTCTGTTTGTTATCGGAGGATAATTCCTTTGGCCGCATAGTCTTCAAAGGAATCAGCAATACCTGTTCTCAGATTCCACAGAAATAAGGCTAGCAAAGAGATCCACGAAATACAGACGTAACACTGTGAGATGAATTAACATAACACTAAGCAGTTTCTCAGAAAGCTTCTTTCCAGATTTCATCCGAGGATATTTCCTTTTTCACCATAGCCCTCTAAGGGCTTCCAAATATCACTATGCCAATTCCACAAGAACTGTCTCAGCGAAAGGCTTCTTGAAGGCAAAGCTGTAACTCTGTGAGATGATTTCACAGAACACAAAGAAGTTTCTCAGAAAGCTTCTTTCTCTTTGTTATCAGAGGATATTTCTTTTGGCCTTATAGTCTTCCAAGGGATCCGAAATATCTGTTCTCAGATTCCACAGAAATAAGGCTAGCAAAGAGATCCACGAAATACAGATGAAACTCTGTGAGTGGAAGTCACACATCACAGAGCAGATACTCAGAAAGCTTCTTTGTAGATTTCATCTCAGAAGATTTCCTTTGTCACCATAGTCCTCTATGGGCTTCCAAATATCACTTTGCCAATTCCACAAGAACTGTCTTAGCGAAAGGCTACTTGAGCGAAAAGCTGTAACTCTGTGAGATGATTTCACAGAACACAAAGAAGTTGCTCAGAAACCTTCTTTCTCTTTGTTATCGGAGGATATTTCCTTTGGCCCCATAGTCTTCGAAGGGATGCGAAATATGAGTTCTCATATTCCACAGAAATAAGGCTAGCAAAGAGATCCACGAAATACAGAGGTAACTCTTTGAGATGAATTAACAGAACACTAAGCAGTTTCTCAGAAAGCTTCTTTACAGATTTCATCGGAGGATACTTCCTTTTTCACCATAGCCCTCTATGGGCTTCCAAATATCACTTTGCCAATTCCCCAAGAACTGTCTTAGCGAAAGGCATCCTTACGGGAAAGCTGTAACTCTGTGAGATGATTTCACAGAACACTAAGAAGTTGCTAAGAAACCTTCTTTCTCTTTGGTATCGGAGGATATTTCCTTTTTCCCCATAGTCTTCAAAGGGATCCGAAATATGTGTTCTCATATTCCACAGAAATAAGGCTAGCAAAGAGATCCACGAAATACAGAGGTAACTCTTTGAGATGAATTAACAGAACACTAAGCAGTTTCTCAGAAAGCTTCTTTCCAGATTTCATCTGAGGATATTTCCTTTTTCACCATAGCCCTCTTAGTGCTTCCAAATATCACTTTGCCAATTCCCCAAGAACTGTCTTAGCGAAAGGCTTCTGGAGCGGAAAGCTGTAACTCTGTGAGATGATTTCACAGAACTCAAAGAAGTTTCTCAGAAAGTTTCTTTCTCTTTGTTATAGGAGGATATTTCCTTTGGCCTCATAGTCTTCAAAGGGATCCGATATATCTGTTCTCAGATTCAACAGAAATAAGGCTAGCAAAGACATCCACGATATACAGATGTAACTCTGTGAGTGGAAGTCACACATCACAGAGCAGTTTCTCAGAAAGCTTCTTTCCAGATTTCATCTGAGAATAATTCCTTTTTCACCATAGCCCTCTATGGGCTTCCAAATATCACTTTGCCAATTCCAAAAGAACTGTCTTAGCGAAAGGCTTCTTGAGGGGAAAGCTGTAACTCTGTGAGATGATTTCACAGAACACAAAGAAGTTTCTCAGAAAGCTTCTTTCTCTTTGTTATCGGAGGATATTTCCTTTGGCCCTATAATCTTCAACGGGATCCGAAATATCTGTTATCAGATTCCACAGAAATATATCTAGCAAAGAGATCCACGAAATACAGATGGAACTCTGTGAGATGAATTAACAGAACACTAAGCAGTTTCTCAGAAAGCTTCTTTCCAGATTTCATCTCAGGATATTTCCTTTTTCATCATACCCCTATGGGCTTCCAAATATCACTTTGCCTATTCCACAAGAACTGTCTTAGCGAAAGCCGTCTTGAGGGGAAAGCTGTAACTATGTCAGATAATTTCACAGAACACAAAGAGGTTTCTCAGAAAGCTTCTTTCTCTTTGTTATCGGAGGATATTTCCTTTGGCCCTATAGTCTTCCAAGGGATCAGAAATATCGGTTCTCAGATTCCACAGAAATAGGCTAGCAAAGAGATCCACGAAATACAGATGTAACTCTGTGAGTGGAAGTCACACATCCCAGAGCAGTTTCTCAGAAA
>NW_020264262.1:0-8460 GCF_003255815.1 Theropithecus gelada | reverse complement strand
AAAACCACAATGAGATACCATCTCACACCAGTTAGAATGGCAATCATTAAAAAGTCAGGAAACAACAGGTGCTGGAGAGGATGTGGAGAAATAGAAACACTTTTACACTGTTGGTGGGATTGTAAACTAGTTCAACCATTATGGAAAACAGTATGGCGATTCCTCAAGGATCTAGAACTAGAAGTACCATATGACCCAGCCATCCCATTACTGGGTATATACCCAAAGGATTATAAATCATGCTGCTATAAAGACACATGCACACGTATGTTTATTGCGGCACTATTCACAATAGCAAAGACTTGGAATGAACCCAAATGTCCATCAGTGACAGACTGGATGAAGAAAATGTGGCACATATACACCATGGAATACTATGCAGCCATAAAAAAGGATGAGTTTGTGTCCTTTGTAGGGACATGGATGCAGCTGGAAACCATCATTCTCAGCAAACTATCACAAGAACAGAAAACCAAACACCGCATGTTCTCACTCATAGGTGGGAACTGAACAGTGAGATCACTTGGACTCGGGAAGGGGGACATCACACACCAGGGCCTATCATGGGGAGGGGGGAGGGGGGAGGGGGGAGGGATTGCATTGGGAGTTATACCTGATGTAAATGACGAGTTGATGGGTGCTGACGAGTTGATGGGTGCAGCACACCAACATGGCACAAGTATACATATGTAACAAACCTGCATGTTATGCACATGTACCCTAGAACTTGAAGTATAATAATAATAATAAAAGAAAAACAATACCAATCCTACTCAAACTATTTTGAAAAACAGAGGGGCCGGGCGCGGTGGCTCAAGCCTGTAATCCCAGCACTTTGGGAGGCCGAGGCGGGCGGATCACGAGGTCAGGAGATCGAGACCATCCTGGCTAACATGGTGAAACCCCGTCTCTACTAAAAATACAAAAAACTAGCCGGGCGTGGTGGCGGGCGCCTGTAGTCCCAGCTACTCGGAGGCTGAGGCAGGAGAATGGCCTGAACCTGGGAGGCGGAGCTTGCAGTGAGCCAAGATCGCGCCACTGCACTCCAGCCTGGGTGACACAGCGCGAGACTCCGTCTCAAAAAAAAAAAAAAAGAAAAGAAAAAGAAAAACAGAGGAAGAGGGAATACTTCCAAACTCATTCTATGAAGCCAGTATTACCCTTATACCAAAACCAAAGACATATCAAATAAAAAAACTATAGGTCAATATAACTGATGAATACTGATGCAAAAATCCTCAACAAAATATTAGGACACTGAATTCAACAGCACATTGAAAAGATCATTCATCAAGACCAAGTGGGATTTATCCCAGGGATGCCAGGATGTTCAACATATGCAAATCCATCAATGTGATACGTCATATCAACAGAATGAAGGACAAAAACAACATAATCATTTCAATTGATGCTTTAAAAGTTTTTGATAAAATTCAACATCTCTTCACGATAAAAAACCCTCAAGAAACTGGGGACACAAGGAATATAGCTCATGCCATATACAAAGGACTCACAGCTAATATTATACTGAATGGGGAAAAACTAAAAGTCTTCTAAAATCTGTAACATGACAGGAATACCCACTTTCTCCAGTGTTATTCAACATAATACTGGGAATCCTAGCAAGAGCAATCAGGTAAGAGAAAAAAATAAAGGGCATCTACATTGGAAAAAAAGAAGTCAAATTATCCTTGTTTGCAGATATATTATATGATTTTATGTTTGGAAAAAACTAAAGATTCCACAGAAAAGCTATTCAAACTGATAAACAATCCAGTAAAGGTGCAGGATACAATACTGACATACAAAAATCAGTAGCATTTCTATATGCCACCAGTAAACAATCTCAAGAAAAAATCGGGAAAACAATGTCATTTATAACAGCTACAGATAAAATAAAATACCTAGAAATTAACTAAAGAATTAGAGGAGCTCCATAATGAAAACTACAAAACATTGATGAAAGAAATTGAAAAGGGCACACAAAAATATGGAAAGATATTCCATGTTCATGGATTGGAAGAATCACTATTGTTAAAATGTTCATACTACCCAAAACAATCTACAGATTCAATGCAATATCTATCAAAATACCAATGACATTCCTCACAGAAATACAAAAAAAATTTTTCTATGGAACACAAAAGATCCAGAATAGCCAAAGCTGTGCTGAGCAAAGAGAACAAAACTGGAGGAATCATATTACCTGACTTTAAATTATACTACAGAGCTATAGTAACCAAAATGGCATGGCACTGGTATGAAAACAGATACTTGGAGCAACGGAACAGAATAAAGAACCCAGAAACAAATTCATACATCTACAGTGAACTCACATTCAACAAAGGTGCCAAAAATATACACTGGGGAAAGGACATTCTCTTCAATAAATAGTGCTGGAAAAACTGGATATCCATATGCAGAATGAAACTAGACCCCTATCTCTTGCCATAAACAAAATTCAAATCAAAATCCATTAAAGACTTAAATATAATACCTCAAACTATAAAACTACTAAAAGCAAAGAGTGGGAAAACTTTCCAGGATATGAGAGTAGGCAAAGATTCCATGAGTTTTATTCCAAAAGCACAAGCAACCAAAGCAAAAATGGACGAATGAGAGCACATCAAGTTAAAAAAACTTCTGCACAGCAAAGGAAAAAACAAAGTGAAGAGACAACCCAAAGAATAAGAGAAAATATTTGCAAACTATGTACCTGATGAGGGATTAGTAACTAAAACATATAAGAAGCTCAAACAATTCCATTAAAAAGTCTAATAATGTGACCAAAAAACGGGCAAAATATCTGAATAGACATTTCTCAAAAGAAAACATACCAATGGCAAACAAGTATATGAAAAGGTGCTCAACATCATTGATCATCAGAGAAATGCAAATCAAAACTACGGTGAGATGACATTTCACCCTAGTTAAAATGGCTTTCGTCCAAGACAGGCAATATCAAATGCTGGAGACAGTGTGGAGAAAAGGGAACCCTCGTACACTGTTGGCAGGGATGTAAATTAGTACAACCACTATGGAGAACAGTTTGGAGATTCCTCAAAAAACTGAAACTAGAGCTACTATATGATCCAGCAATCCCACTCCTATGTACACCCAAAAGAAAGAAAATCAGTATATCGAAGAGATATCTGCACTCCCATATATGCAGCCCTATTCACAATAGCCAGAATTTGGAAGCAACCCAAGTGTCCATCAACAGGTGAATGGATAAAGGAAATGTGGTACATATACACAATGGAGTACTAGTAAGCCATAAAAAAAAATGAGATCCTGTCATTTGCAACAGCATGGATGAAACTGGAGTTCATTATGTTAAGTGAAATAAGCCCAGCACAGAAGGACAAACTTAGCATGTTCTCATGTGGTAGCTAAAAATTAAAACAATTGAACTCTTGGAGATAGAGAGAACGATGGTTACCAGAGGCTGGGAAGGATAGTGGGGATAGTTAACGGGTACAAAAAAAAGTAGAATGAATGAATAAGACCTAGTATATGCTATCACAACAGGGTGACTATAGTCAGTAATAATTTAATTGCATATTTTAAAATAACTGAAAGTATAATTGGGCCAGTCTCAGTGGCTCATGCCTGTAATCCTAGCACTTTGGGAAGCTGAAGTGAGTAGATTGCCTGAGCTCAGGAGTTCAAGACCACCCTGGGCAACATGGTGAAATCCATCTCCACTAAAAATACAAAAAATTAGCCGGACATGGTGGCGGGTGCCTGTAGTCCCAGCTACTTGGGAGGCTGAGGCATGAGAATTGCTTAACCTGGGAGGTAAAAGTTGCAGTGAACCGAGATTGCACCACTGCACTCAGTGACAGAGCAAGACTCTATCTCAAAAAGTAAATAAATAAAAGAGTGTAATTGGATTGTTTGCCAAAATATAAATGCATAAGATGATTTTAAAATTTTTTAATAAAATAAACATTAGCTGTTATTGTAATATTGTTATCATTAATATTATGTTAATATTAGTGTGTTATTATATAGTGGTATGTTTTGTGATAGTGATGGAAAATAAGTTAGGACAAGATTATTAAATTAATACTTAGCTTAGAATTTATTATGTAGTCCTGTGATTTCCAAACTATGTCTAATGGAACACTAGTTTATTTTACAGATGTAAATTTATATGCTATCAAAATTATGCCAAAATTATATGGACATTGATATAGGTATCTATGGTCACAGAAGTGTGGGAAACACTGCAAACTCTAACTTTCTCTTGGACAGCCATGTTCATGACTCACAGAATATCAGCATTTTCCACAAATATTTGACCATGGAATTTTTAATAGAACATTTATTCATATCTGATATCTACTGCTACAGAATATTCTGTGCAAAACACTCTGTAAATAATGAAAAATCCTCCAAAGTATTTGACAGAAAGTGGCTTGGTCAGCCCTGTCTTTTAGAACATTTATTGTAGAGTCATTTCATAGTTTAGGCAAACGTGTAAAAGATTGAAAACATTGATCTCAGCTAAGAAAGTAATGCAATATCTGAAGTGAAAGATGAGAAAAGTAATAAGTAATTAGTAGAGGTAGTGTTGAAAAGACTAACGATACTAATAAGTATTAACAAAATATTTCTCAGAAACTATGAGCTAAAGATTACATTAAGTATAGTCATAAGCTTTATTTCATTTAATCTTCTAAATAATGCTCTGAAGGTAACCTATAAGGTACCCATTTTATAGATTTAAAAATTGAAGACTAAAAATGTTAAATAAATTGTGAAAGTTCACATAGCTAGAAAATGATGATGACAAAACTTGAGTCCTGATAGGATTCCAAATACTATCCACATACTTGTTTAGTGGCACAATCAATATAAATATCAACCAATAGCATTTTGAGTATCAGCCCTAAGAGAAGGAGGTTTAAAAAGACTATAGGGTTTCCAGCTCAGTGAAGTTGATGGGATCATCATAATCTAGTTCCCAAGAAATGAAATGTAGGAAGAAAAGTGGAGTGGGAGTTCTATGTCCTATGAGGAATAACCAGTTAATAGATGGATTTATGTGTCTAACACTCAAAAGAGAGTTTTAGGCTAGAGACAGGGATATGGGACTCACTAGTGTTGGTGGTGGCTAAAGAAATGAGTGTACATGACCTTTTCTGGAAAAGCATGAAAGAATGAGGGTCGAGACTGTGAATCCCAAGAGAGTACTCCAATTTTGCCAATCTGGCCATGAACAATGTGCTATAATTCCTAATTCTGGGTCTGGTCAAAAACTACATATAAGGGAGAATCAAGAGTACCCTGTTTCCTCCTACTTTGTCTTTTCCCTGGTCCCTGAGTTACAGCAGAGAGAAGTACTGCAAATCAGCAGTTGCTTTGGCTCAATTATGCCAAACTGCCTTCATGAGGAGCTGATTTACTAATCACTGGTTTTGTGGACTGATTTAGCTGGTCATTTCAGTGTACCATAGAGATGCATGTTCTGACCTCAAGGAGATAATTGTGTTCCCATTCGTTTTTCAAAAATGTAGTATTTGTCAGGCATTTTGTAATGCTTTGGGAATGCAAACATGAATAATATACACTCTTCTGATTTCAAGGAGTTTGCAGTCAATTGAGGGTACAGATAAATGAACTCATTACATTACAATTTATTATGCACATTTGGAGAGTTGTACAAGATACATTAGACATGCAAAGATAGGACCTTTGGCTTGCCTGAAGAAATTATAAAAGACTTCTCAGGGAAGGCAGTTCTTGAACTAAAATTTGAAGGAGAGGAAGTTTTTCTAGATGACCAAAGGTCATGCATGGCTGTTCCTCAAACTCACCTGCCGTTATGGTAGTGGGTGGCAGGCCACTTGATTCTGTACAAAGAATCAATGCACATTTAGGATTTTTTTTAAAAAATAAAACCCCTTAAAATGGTAAATATAAAATTATTTTTATCCACTTCTTTATAACCTCATTTCATGTGGTGTTCAGATCCCTGTGCTTCTGGTGTCTATCTAGTCTACTGAGGGTACCAAAACCTCATATCAGAGGCATATACACTTAGCTATTATTTCTGGGTTGTAGGGAGGACTGTGTAAAGAGATTAGAGAAAACAAACAAGAGAAGGAGGAAGAATTATGAGAAAATAAAGAAAAGTGGGGGGAGGAGGATAAAATAGAAAAAAGAGGAAGAAATGTCTTCTCAGTCCAGGAAATCTCTGTATTTCACATCTAGCTTCCTTGAGGGAGCTGGACATCAAGATTCATGAGGATCCATCAGCCCAGAGGGGAGATACAGCACCAAGTCTTGATGGTGGGCTACACCCTCACATATCTGCTTAGTCTTCACACCATAGACAATGGGGTTCAGCATTGGTGGCACCACCACATAGAGATTGGCCAGCAAGATATGGACATGTTGAGGAATATTACGCCCAAAATGGTGGGTCAATAAGGTAAAGAAGGATGGAACATAAAACATAAGGATGACACAGAGGTGGGAGCCAAAAGTGCTGAAGGCCTTGTGCTGAGCCTCCTGGGAGGGCAAACAAAACACTGCTCGGAGGATCAGTGAGTAAGACACAGCGATGAGGATCACATCCAAGATGACCATGACAATGGGCACTGAGAAGCCATACCAGATGTTAACAGTGATGTCAGCACAGGCTAAACGAGCCACTCCAATATGCTCACAGTAGGAATGACGAACAATGTTGGTTCGGCAGAAGGGCAGCCGCTTCAGCAAGAATATGACTGGGAAGATGATGCAGAAGCTTCGGGTGATGATGGCCAGAGCAATCCTTCCCACAACAGGCCAAATTAGCACTGCAGTATATCTCAGTGGGGCACAAATGGCCACAAAGGGGTCAAAGGCCATGGCTAACAGGATAGCTGACTCTCCCACAAACATCATATGGACAAAGAAGACTTGGGTGACACAGGCATCAACAACAATGTTATGGGCATGGAGCCAAAAGATGGGTAGGGCCTTGGGCACAGTGGTAGTAGACAGCAGGATGTCCATGATGGAGAGGAAGAGGCCAGCACGGAGAGGAAGAAATACATGGGCTCATGAAGGTTATGTTCCATGACAATAACCACTATCAGGATGCTGTTTCCCAGGGCTGCAGTGATGTAAATGAGGCAAAGAGGTATTGACAGCCAAATGTGATAAGCCTCCAACCCAGGGATGCCAAGTAGGACAAAACCTGCAGGATGGAAGATGGTAACATTGCTGTGACTCATGATGCACTTTATGATCCTCTCTATAATGACTTAGAAGCTGATGAGTCTCCTGAAATTGAAGGAAACAGAAAGCACTCCTGAATATGTATAAATATCATAAAAGACAGCATAGATTTCTAAATTGCTGGACTCTCCAGGGGCAAGTTCTCCCAGAGAATGTTCACTTGGTGTAGGAATGGCTTCTGGCCCATGGTCCTTCCTTTGCAGATAGAGCTTCTGTGGCAATAATGCTTCAAGTATGAACAGAGATGGCAGCACCTGCCTTCAACCACCCTGCCCCCAGAGTTTGGCTGCACCCTCCCTTTCTGACCTCATTCTACTATTTTCACACAAGCAGCATTTTCCACCTACCTATGTTGTCCTTGTCCCTTTCCCTAAGATTTTGTTCTGCATTTACCTTTAATTTCCCTCCCCTTCTACTTCTGTTCACCAAAATAACTCCTTAAAAAAACCTGAAAATCACTCCTTAAGACATACCACTTTGTAATGGTCTGTGTTCATAGCAACATGTCTCCTTCCTAAAAGCCTATTAGCTAAACTATATTTTAACTTTGTTATATTTAATCCTATTAAGTTTATCTGGCTATTGCCTTGAACATTTCACAGGACACTTGCGCTTGTGGCCCCCTGTGCAAGGAAGTAGAGTATCAAGGGGAAATCCAGAGGAAGCCTAGAGGGGTACATTTCTCCACTCTGATCCAGATTCATATCTTCCCTAACGCAGTGAGCAATGGGGCAGCCAATGAAACTGAGACAGGCAATTTTCATCACCAGCTCCTCATGGACTTCTCATGCTCCTCCCCAAATAGTTGTATACAGGAGCCTCCTGGTTATGTCTGGGCTTCCTTATCTACAGAAGCCCCCCAGGAAAATGATTCTGAGCAAAAGAAATCAATGTTTCGCCCACCTGTAACCCCTGCTGACTCCACTAATACTGCCCTTTTTCCCACCCCACTGTTCCCCAACCCTCAGAAAGAACTATGTTTCCCTGGTGCCAAGAAGGACTAAGTATAGAGCCCTTCTTGGCTTTCCTGCCACTCAGGTAATATTTGTTTCCTTCTGAAGTTCTGAACTATCTGCCAGCTATTAGGACTAGGGAAAGAATGTGTGATTAAGAATCTAGAAGGGAGGATATGAACAGACATTTCTCAAAAGAAGACATTCATACAGCCAACAGACATATGAAAAAATGTTCATCATCACTGGCCATCAGAGAAATGCAAATCAA
>NW_020264261.1:0-2246 GCF_003255815.1 Theropithecus gelada | reverse complement strand
TTTTTTAGTAGAGACGGGGTTTCACCGTGTTAGCCAGGATGGTCTCGATCTCCTGACCTCGTGATCCGCCCGTCTCGGCCTCCCAAAGTGCTGGGATTACAGGCTTGAGCCACCGCGCCCGGCCTTCTTTCTTTTTTTTTTTGAGATGGAGTTTTGTTCTCGTTGCCCAGGCTGGAGTGCAGGGGCGTGATCTTGGCTCACCGCAACCTCTGCCCCCCAGGTTCAAGTGATTCTTCTGCCTCATCCTCCAGAGTAGCTGGGATTACAGGCATGCACTACCACGTCCAGCTAATTTTTTATTTTTAGTAGAGACAGGGTTTCTCCACGTTGGTCAGGTTGGTCTTGAACTCCTGACTTCAGGTGATTCACCTGCCTTGGCCTCTCAAAGTGCTGGGATTACAGGCATGAACCACCACACCTGGCCTACATTTCTCCTTTCTACTACCCCTTACCAGGTACCCGGAGCCTACCTGTGGAGAGTGATTGACCTTTGGCCTTCTATCTTCCCTAAGGCAAGAGATGATTTTGTTTCAGGGTCACTACTGGCAACCCTGGGATCCCCTGGGATGGGGTTGGTCTTGACCCACAGGAGACAGTAAAGTAGCAGAGAGTAAAAAGGGTTTTTTTTTTTTTTTTTGAGATGGAGTTTCGCTCTTGTTGCCCAGGCTGGTGTGCAATGGCACGATCTCAGCTCACCGCAACCTCTGCCTCCCAGGTTCAAGTGATTCTTCTGTCTCAGCCTCCCTAGTAGCTGGGATTACAGACACGCGCCGCCACGCCCGGCTAATTTTTGTATTTTTAGTAGAGATGGGGTTTCTCCATGTTGGTCAGGCTGGTCTCGAACTCCCGGCCTCAGGTGATCTGCCTGCCTCGGCCTCCCAAAGTGATGGGATTACAGGCCTGAGCCACCACGTCCGGCTGAAATTATAAAGGCTTTTACGATTTTAGCACTCTGGGAGTGAACGCCTCGTATATTTCATGCTAGGGCTTTTTAGACATTTTTCCTTTAAACGTGCAGAAAGCAGGGGACAGTCAGTATTTAATAACACTAAAAACCAAATTATTCCACAGCTTTGATCAGGAGGCCAGGCCCAAGTATGTGCTCCAAGCATGCATTCTCTTTGACTTAAAAATATGAGTCCAAATAACTCTGAGAGCAATTATAGATGAAGGCACTGCCTGTAAAAACCCAGTTCATTTGTTTCTGTTTGGGGCTTAGAATTCTCACTGATTCCCATGGCTTGACAAGCTTATTGCATTGGGTTCTGACCAAACCAATGCTATCATGAGACCAGTGCCCAGCTGTACCTCCTGCAAGAGAATTGCTTACTTTCTTATTAAGGAAATACGAAACCTGCACCTGACTGCTTTTTTTTCATTCACCTCAGCTTAGGTCCTTACCACCTCACACTTACATTGTTTCAACCACCTCCATCTAAAATTGCCCTATCCTGCCTGTCCAAGGTCAAGTGACTCCCAACTGCCTATGTGGCATCTAAGGCACAGGGCCTCAATCTATTCTTTCAAAGCCCAAAAGATAACACTTACCGGGCACTTAATGAGAGGCACTGTGCAAGCATGTTCACAACATTCTCTGCGCAGTGGCTAATACCCCATTTACAGGTGAGGCACAGGAAGCATGAGAAGCAAGCATCCCAATGTCACAAGGCTAGAAAGTGCCTGGTACACAATGCCAGGTAGAGCTAGCTCTTAACCTCTGCACTATCATGGCTAAAGAACGCTGACGTGTACTGAAAGTTTAAAGCTTTAACAAACAGCTTATTTAATCCTCACAATAGTGAGAAGACCAGTTGGCAGCAATATTCTCATTTAAAAATGAGAAAAACCACAGGGAAATTAGTAACAATAATGGTGTGTAAAGAAATGGCCTTGGGAGATTCGAACCTAGGGAGTCAGATGGACCCTGGACCTCCATGCTAACCCTAAACGTACCAGGAAAAAAAAAAAAAGCCAAAATAATTCCTAAGTGAAAAACAATGATTATAAAACACTAAAAGACACTAGCGGCCGGGCGCGGTGGCTCAAGCCTGTAATCCCAGCACTTTGGGAGGCCGAGACGGGCGGATCACGAGGTCAGGAGATCGAGACCATCCTGGCTAACACGGTGAAACCCCGTCTCTATTAAGAAATACACGGCCGGGCGCGGTGGCTCAAGCCTGTAATCCCAGCACTTTGGGAGGCCGAGACGGGCGGATCACGAGGTCAGGAGATCGAGACCATCCTGG
>NW_020264260.1:0-2247 GCF_003255815.1 Theropithecus gelada | reverse complement strand
CGCCTGTGGTCCCAGCTACTCGGGAGGCTGAGGCAGGAGAATGGCATGAACCCAGGAGGCGGAGCTTGCAGTGAGTCAAGATCATGCCACTGCACTCCAGCCTGGGTGGCAGAGCGAGACTCTGTCTCAAAAAAAAAAAAAAAAAAAAAAAACCCAAAACAAAAACAAAACAATAAAACAACTGTTGCCCAGGCTGGAGTACAGTGGTGTGATCTCAGCTCACTACAACCTCTGCCTCCTGGGTTCAAGGGATTCTCCTGCCTCAGGAGGCCAGGTTGGTCTCGAACTCCTGACCTCAAATGATCCACCCACCTTGGCCTCCCAAAGCGCCCGGTTGAATGAAGGAAGGATGAATGGAGAACTGGCGGAAGCTCTTGTCTAGAGCCAGGATTAGCTTCCCACAATTGGCAGATATTTCCTGGAGGTCACTGGACTTCCCTCAGGATGTGAGCTGAGGGCACAAACCAGTCCTGGTTACCTCTCCAAAGGTCAGAGTAGGCCGGGCACAGTGGCTCACGCCTGTAATCCCAGCACTTTAGGAGGCCGAGGTGGGTGGATCACAAGGTCAGGAGATGGAGACCATCCTGGCTAACACGGTGAAACCCCGTCTCTACTAAAAATACAAAAAATTAGCCGGGCGTGGTGGCGGGCGCCTGTAGTCCCAGCTACTTGGGAGGCTGAGGCAGGAGAATGGCGAAAACCCGGGAGGCGGAGCTTGCAGTGAGCCGAGATCGCGCCACTGCACTCCAGCCTGGGAGGCACAGCGAGACTCCATCTCAAAAAAAAAAAAAAAAAAAAAGCCCCCGTCTAAAAAAAAAAAAAAAAAAAGAAAGGTCAGAGTAGGCTGGGCACAGTGGCTCACGCCTGTCATCCCATCACTTTGGGATGACCACGTTGAGATCGCGCCACTGCACTCCAGCCTGGGTGGCACACACACACAAAAAAAACAGGTGGATGCCTGTGTAACGTCTGCGATGTCACTCTCACATGCATTCTGGTTTGCTAGAGAAAGGAATGTTGACCCAGTTATAAAGCATTGTAATTGCACTTAATACCTATCTTATCTATCTGCTTCTCGGAGCCACTGTTACTGCGGATAAAGCAAACGAATACTTGTAGTGCTTTCATTTTTCCTCGGGAAAATTAATCATGGGAAGAGGCATCAAAATTTAGGTGTGTATACAGGATCGTGTCAAGCCCAAAATATCACACGTTGTGTGGTATCTTCATTGTTTGAGAACCTCCACCCTGGGTTACAAATCAAAGCTGCTCAAGCAGCTGGGCTGACCCCGGGGCTAAACCTGTTCTCGTCTCTAAGCCCCACGTACACCGTTCCCTCCACCCACAGCCCGCCGCCCTCTTAGAAAAACTCACAGCCATCTGCTGATGAGCTCCGCGGTGGCAGCTTGAAGCTCTCGTTCCTTTTTTTTTTTTTTTTTGAGACGGAGTCTCGCTCTGTCGCCCAGGCTGGAGGACAGTGGCATAATCTCGGCTCACCGCAACCTCTGCCTTCCGGGTTTAAGGGATTCTCCTGCCTCAGTCTCCTGAGCAGCTGGGATTACAGGTGCTCGCCACCACGCCTGGCTAATTTTGTATTTTTAGTAGAGACAGGGTTTCACCATGTTGGCCAGGCTGGTCTTGAACTCCTGACCTCAGGTGATCCACCCACCTCGGCCTCCCAAAGTGCTGGGACTACAGGTGTGAGCCACCGCACCCGGCCCACTCATTCTCTTTCTTGTGGAGGCAACACTGATTTCATTTTGGGGAGTCATCTCCCACTCTTGGTCCTGTGGTTTCCGGTGTGGTTCACGTAGCTCTGTCTCCAGGGCAGGCACCTGATCCAGGCCTGACGAATCAGAATCTACTCCTCTCCCTCGCTACAGTGACTGGGTCAGGGTGGATACCTCATTCAAGTTGCTGCACTGAGAATCCTCTCTGAGACTTTCACATTTTGGGAAAAAGGCACTTCCTCTTCCTCTTTTTTTTTTTTTTTTTTTTGAGATAGTCTCACTCTGTAGCCCAGGCTGGAGTGCAGTGGCGAGATCTCAGCTCATTGCAAGCTCCGCCTCCCGGGTTCACGCCATTCTCCTGCCTCAGCCTCCCGAGTATCTGGGACTACAGGCGCCCGCCACCGCACCCGGCTAGTTTTTTGTATTTTTAGTAGAGACGGGGTTTCACTATGTTAGTCAGGATGGTCTCAATCTCCTGACCTCGTGATCCGCCCTCCTTGGCCTCCCAAAGTGCTGG
>NW_020264259.1:0-2247 GCF_003255815.1 Theropithecus gelada | reverse complement strand
TTTTTTTTTTTTTTTTTTTTTGAGACGCGGTCTCGCTCTGTTCCCCAGGCTGGAGTGCGGTGGCCGGATCTCAGCTCACTGGAAGCTCCACCTCCTGGGTTTGCGCCATTCTCCTGCCTCAGCCTTCCGAGTAGCTGGGACTACAGGCACCCGCCACCTTGCCTGGCTAGTTTTGTTTTTTTTTTTTTGTATTTTTTAGCAGAGACGGGGTTTCACCGTGTTAGCCAGGATGGTCTCGATCTCCTGACCTCGTGATCCGCCCATCTCGGCCTCCCAAAGTGCTGGGATTACAGGCTTGAGCCACCGCACCCGGCCTGCATTTCTTTAATGACCAGTGATGATGAGTTTTTTTTCATATGTTCGTTGGCTGCATAAATGTCTTCTTTTGAGAAGTGTCTGTTCATAGCCTTTGCCCACTTTTTGATGGGGTTGTTTTTTTCTTGTAAATTTAAGTTCTTTGTATATTCTGGATATTAAAAAAAAAAACTTTTTCTATGGTCTAGAGCTAGAACAATTTTTTCTTAAGTTTAGTAAACCTAAGAATCAACATACAGAAAGTTAAAAGATGTTTACTGAGAACTTCGTATAACTAAAACAGAATTCTACCATTCACATTTTACCATAACCGCTTTGTCACATATCAGTCTATACCTCTCTTCATCCACCAATCTTTGTTGTCACTTGATGCATTTAAAATAAATTTCAATTTCTTGTCACTTTCCCTAAATATTTTATTATACTTTTCTTTAACTACAGTTCAATATTTGTTTATGGTTTTATCCTTTTATCCTCACATTGTTTCCTCTCCCATTGCCTCCTCTATCAACTTCCAAATTTTGAGGATTTAGTTTAGTAAACAACTATTTTTTGCTCCTGATAATTATTAGGATTTACCTTGAAATGTATAACTCATGTTTCATAAAACACTTTCCTCTTCAGTCTTTATATTTTTAGATCTCTGTCTGTTTCTCTCACACACACACCGCAAATTTCATTGTTTTCCATGCTTTTTCTTTCTTTTTTTTAAAAAACATATTTATTTCTCATTTTGGTCCATGTGTTGTTTGATGAGAGTTTTCTTCCTGAGTGTTTCTTCAGATATAGAAGATATAATCTCTGCATTTCTGCATGTTTTCAAATCTTCCTTTTTTTCTGGAAGGTGAATGCTATTCTGGTAGAGTTAAATTTTTGAATAGGAGTCCTTTTCTCTTACAGTTTATAGATGTTTTTCTACTCTCTTCTAGCTTTCTGGTGTGAATGAGCAGTTTATTGCAGTCTTAAGATTGTAAGATTTTTCTTTATCCTGATATTAGAAATTTTTGAAATTTACCTAGTTCACATATTTTTTATTAATCTCACTGGTGATTGTTGCAGTTTACCCATCTGTAGGCTTTTACCATCATTGGGAAATTTCTTCTATTATTTGTTTAATTAGTGCCTCTCTTCTATCTGTTTGCATGTCCACAGTGCTCAGGGTTTTACTCTACTTGATTCACAGTGGAACTTGCAGATTGTCTGTAAAGAGGCAAGAGGCCAGAGCTTTTTTTTTTTTTTTTTTAAATTATATTTTAAGTTCTGGGGTGCATGTGCAGAACGTGCAGATTTGTTACATAGGTATACACATGCCATAGTGGTTTGCTGCACCCATTAACTCATCATCTACATTAGGTATTTCTCCTAATGCTATGCCTCCCCAGCCTCCCACCCCGCAAGGCCCCAGTGTGTGATGTTCCCCTCCGTGTATCCAAGTGTTCTCATTGTTCAACTCCCATTTATGAGTGAGAACATGTGGTGTTTGGTCTTCTGTTCTTGTGTTAGTTTCCTGAGAATGATGGTTTCCAGCTTCATTCATGTCCCTGCAAAGAACATGAACTCATACATTTTATGGCTGCATAGTATTCCACGGTGTATATGTGCCACATTTTCTTTATCCAGTCTATCATTGATGGGCATTTGGGTTGGTTCCAAGTCTTTGCTATTGTGAAGAGTGCCACAATAAACATACATGTGCATGTGTCTTTATAGTAGAATGATTTATAATCCTTTGGGTATATACCCAGTAATGAGATTGCTGGGTCAAATGGTATTTCTGGTTCTAGATCCTTGAGGAATCACCACACTGTCTTTTTACACTAATTTACACTACCACCAACAGTGTAGAAGCATTCCTATTTCTCCACATCCTCTCCAGCGTCTGTTGTTCCTGACTTTTTAATGATCACCATTCTAACTGGTGTGAGATGGTAT